>NC_132893.1:29226781-29526781 GCF_030463535.1 Salminus brasiliensis
CACCTTACTGCGATCTAAGTAATCTGAGTATGCTGTTTACATGTGACCACTTGAATAATCAGATTACTGCAGAAATCTGATTATGAACAGATTTTTGAGTGCATGTATACACACTCAATGATAGTCTGGTTACAATGTCACCTGCCAAGAGGTGGGATTTACATATTAGGCTGCAAGTGAACAGTCAGTTCTTGACGTTTTTGAGCTGGAAGCAGGAAAAATTTATCAGCTTAAGAATCTGAGCCACTTTGTCAATACCCAAATTGCGTTGGCTAGATGACTGGATCAGAACATCTCCAAAACATTAGGCAGGTCTTGTGGGGTGTTCCCAGTATGTAGTGGTCAGTACTAACCAAAAGTGCTCCAAGAAAGGGAAACCAGTGAATCAGCAACAGGGTCATGGGCGACCAAGACTCACTGATGTGATCCATATAGGTCCCACCCACCTTACTGGACTTAAAGGATCAGCTGCTAACATCTTGGTGCCAGATACCACAGGACGCCTTCAGAGGTTTTGTGGAGATGTATTGGCGGCACAAGGGGGTGTGCACAATTGTAAGAAAAGGTTTTAATTATGGCTGATAACGTCAGACTAGATCATTTATAATAATATTAGGTAGTCCACAGCACTGCAAACTAGATGATGGTATGAGATCCATGTATCCAGGATCATTAAAAGGAAAACTGTTGTGAAAGGGAGCTTCACCAAAACACTGACAGATTCAAATTGGTTGTGAAACCAGTGAAAAAAACTGCAACTGTGCTGGCGGTGATACATTTAGAGATGTTTATGTATGAGAAAAACACAATTTCCTTATGCTGTCGTTGAATGTATGCATGTGTGTGTGTATTTTGTTTGTTTGCACCAAATGGCTTTATGCTTTTCCTTCCTTCAGGATGAGTTACTATAAAACTAAAGGTCTATAATCTGTATAATCAACATTCATTTTCAAGGTGACAATACTCCATTATGGATCTATGGTCTAATTACAGAACAAGGCGAAGGCACTGCAGTACTACTTCATTACAAGAGCATTCAGCAGTTTAAAATATGGATGTCAGCAATCTCTGTTTATTGAAGTTATGAGACAGAACTGGAAAAGTATTCTTATTAATAGACTGTAAATGCCAAAGTTTCTTTAGAAGAATACACACGCTAATCACTGCTGAAAAGAAATTAGAGACAGGTCTTCAGGAGTAAATAGTTTCTCTTACTCGTTACTGAATCTGGCTATGATCCGCACTGCTGACTCTAATCTCGTATCTGGACATTATCAACTATCATGTTCACGATCCTGTAACGAGGTGATGGGGTGTAGAGGAAGGATGCAAGTGCCAGTTTTCTTTATTAGACCTTTTCAGAGAGTCTAAGACTTAACTTAGAGAACTAACATGTGTAGCTGTTTTTATACTAATAGAGACCAAAACAAGAAAAAAACAAAATGACTGAAATGTGAAGCAGAAGGACACCAAAATAACACTAACACGGCAACCGAACACCACAAACATCATCAACAACGCCAGACAAGGAACAGAGCAAACACAGGGGGTATCAGAGCACAAGACACAAACAGGAACTCCTGGTGAGGATAACGGGAGGGCATGGCTACAAAGGAGATACAGGTGGGAACACTAATAACTAGGTGGGGCTAGGGCAGAGACAAGGGAGGAGACTAATTAACCATAAACCTTAACCATAACCATCACTTTATCTAACCCTAAACCTAACCATAGTAGAAAGTGAAATGTGTACCCTTTCTACAGGAGTTTTGGTCTATTCATTCCTTTAATAGAAACTCTGCTGCTATCCGATTGGCATCCCCTGCCCGATTTGTGCCGAGCATGTGAGCAGTGCAAACTGGCCAGAACCCAGGGGATCTGGTAGCAACAGGGCCAGGTCTGCAGTGGTGTTGTTGCTGCCCCTTGCCTGCAAACTGTACCTCCCTACTCTCGGCTGGCTGGCAGGATAATGCTAGCCCTGAGTTAGCATGTTTAGCCAGGGCAGGGGACAGGGCAGGGGATGCCAATTAGGTAGCAGGAACAGCTAGAATGTTGTAGCGCTGCAGTTTACTTGTTTTTTCTTCGAGGACATGACAGGCTGGGTTGTGTGTATTTGGCAAAACAGTGCCACCAGTGCACGGGAGGTCCTTGTGAATTGTAAAATATGTATGAATATGTTTGTGCAAATTTTACAGTTCATAGGGTGCACTTTCGTTATTTATGTACGACTTTTATAAAAATGAATGGACTACGGTTAAGGTAATCAAGCTTACTATAACCAAGGAAACTTGCGCTTTGCATAGCAGCCTTCTCTTACATTACATCCGCGGAAGACAAGCGTCCAGGCTTTTTTCTGTCCTGGCACCAAAGTGGTGGAACGAGCTGCCCCTGGATGTCCGAACGGCCGAGTCGCTCGCTGTCTTCAAACGCAGACTGAAGACCCACCTCTTCAGAGAGTACTTGGACGAATAGTTCTATGGTCGCCTTATTGTCTTGTGTTTAGCAATGTCTAAGCTTGGAGGTATCTTTTGTATTAGTCTATTCTAACTAGCTGAGGTTTTCTTGGGTAAATAGCAAAGCACTTTGTAAGTCGCTCTGGATAAGAGCGTCTGCTAAATGCCGTAAATGTAAATGTAAATGTAAATGTACATTCCTCCAGTTAAAGCAAGAAATGACAAAAGTCAGATTAATTTAAATATTTCAAATGTGCTTCACACTTAATGAAACCAAAAATGGTTCTTCTATGGCATCGCTCAAAGAAACCTTTGTAGCACCTTTTTTTAGTGTAGTAGTGGATTCACTGCAGTATGGGACCTGAGCTGAAGTCCAGATTGCTGAAGACTTTCTACAGTTTTGAGGAGATGCTGTGTGGTCAATGACGGTGTGCTTTCGTGGAAACCAGAACTGTGTTAAATGTCATTATGTAACTGATCCATTTCTGCCATTAATCTGTCCATCACTACAGTGTAAACACTACTGGATACGTTTTCCCATCTGCTAGAGTGACACTCAGGCATCCAGCTGCTTCCGACGTTTTCTCTGGCTTTGTGTAACAGTGGAACATTTCTTCTGGTTTCTACCTCAAGTATACATAATTTCAGAGTAATTTGACCACTCCATCAGAATCGTACAGGTCCAGTTCAGCTGTTCTCAGGCAGCACTCATCTTCTGCAAAATTTTGAAATTCTAAATGTTGCATGAAAAAGCTATTAAGTTTGTCCTTTGGGTTGAGAGAACTGGTTTGTTCGTAGTAATTAAATTCTGAGAAGGTTCATCTTCATAGAACCTTGGTATAATTTATGCGTTTTGCTTTTGTTGCTTGCAAATGTGTGGCTTTGGATTGTTTTAAGGTTTCTACTTGTTTACTTTAATTGAGCTGTAAGCCTGCTGAATGTTCAACAAACCAGAAGTAGATTTTGAGGGAAAACTGTAAAAGTGACTGAATAAGCTGGAGGTATTCCTGTTTCACAGGGAGGCAGATAACTCTGCCAACTCCCAACAAGCTGAGTGTGTACACTGTGCAATGTATCCAGTTCACTAAAGCATTTCATACAGGCCTGCAAGTCTGAGTAGATGCTAGAAATGTTGGCAGTAATCAGAGCACTGCCCCCCCAGTCCCTTTTGGTAATGTCTTTATTCTCTGAAAACTGTTTTACATAGCACCACTGCCAAATCGAAACTTCACAATGCCAATCCTTTTATTTTTATATATATTGTTTAAATGCCAGCTATAGCGAGACCCACATTTCCAGTCTCATGTCCTTAATTAAAACATAATTTGTCAAATCAGCTCTTGGAAAAGTCAAGAACACAGACAATCACTTACTTTTTTTATCCTACAGTTTGTACGTTTACTTAACATGCTCAAAAAGAGTTATTTTTATTAGTAATCAGTGCAGAAATCCAGGTACTCCCAAAGGAGTCACTTACCTTTTCTTGCAACTGCACAGCAGGGACAACTGCCAGAGTTTCTCCAGTGTGGATATTTGAGAACATCCTTCCTTAATGTCCCCATCAAGGTTTACATGCTGCAGAACAAATGTCAACTCTGGCATTTCAGAGGTTGCATTCACAATGATTGAAAAAGTTAAGTTAACCCCTTAAACAGCCTGTGGCCCACCGGTGGGCGGAATATGTTAATACAAGCTTCTGTTACCAAAGAATAGCTCCTGTAGTTGCTGAAAAACACCTTTTAAATCCCAAATCCCAAAGTGTGTAAATGATGTATCCAGCAAGCTTGCAGATATTTCTTAGTAGTTTACCATCATGATCCTCTTTTAGCTTCTGTGCTTTCATTTCCCTGCTGTGATGTTTTCAAAATTCTAAAACCATACAAATGTCATGTGTGACCTCAGGGGGGAAACACAAGACAACTGTGAGATATAGACTCTTCAAGATTAATAACCGAATAATAAGCCTTGGGTTTGAAAAGATAATAAGAGTTCATTTCTTTGTTGTTGTTGTTTGTTTGCTTTATGCCAGCTGTTAGTCAGGGCCTTAGGCACCATCCTAGAATAGCCTGTGTGATAATCTGAACCAACACCCGTCATCCACAGAGAAATTAAAAGCAGAGATTGCACAGCACAAAGGCATCCGTTGTCAACAAAACCAAAGTAATAAGATGGGTTCTAAATTATGCCTACATTTCCTCAAAGATCCCAATATTTTCCTCTTACAAGGTGAATTTAAAAAAATCATCACATAGCTCAATGGGAGGTTCCTCAAGATTGCTGTTTAACCACTGGAGAAAGTTCAGCCAAAACCCAGCAAAGCTTCCTTAAATGCCATAATTTGTCCATCTGAAATGTAGCAATTTAAGCCACAGAAACTGTTTCCCCTTATAATGCTGTCATTAAAGGATACAGGCTGCTTTTATGAAAATCGGTTTCCTGCTCCTCATGCGTTAGGCATGTCCCCGGAACCACACGCCGCCTGGGTTCTGAATGAGAGAAACTCGGCCAAACCCGACACTCAAATCTCCTTCTAATACGAAACACATCCAGAAATGAGATTAAATAGTGGTTTGGATTGCTAGTGACGAGATGCTGATGGCACTCTTAGCTATTCCTGGTAAAGATAGGCCTTTTTTTGTGGTGCTAAGTCCAGATAGATCCAATTTAAGCAGATGAACTGTAAGGAAGCCAATTATCAGCATGTTCAGGGGAACGTTCTCCTTGAATATATCCTTCCACCAATGCTGTCCAAGTAAATTAGACAATATATGCAGACATCTAGTCTGTTGAAAATACAATGAAGTGATGAATTTAATCCCCCACCCACCTCCGTATTTAAATGCAGGCCATATCAATGCAGACCATGAGCTCCAAATGTGTTGATAATAGCCTACGGCCTACATAACTGCACTGCTGTCCAAAATCCATGAATCATATGTATGACGTATTAGCTCAATAAACAAGCAGTGACTAAAAGCTACAGCTAATGCTGAAGATAAGCTCATGGGATTTGTTGAAAGTATTAAAGCACTTTGTTTTTCTAGTGAGGAAATATGAGTTTTATATAAGTTCTCATGTTTGTTCATAACATCTGAGCACAGACATTTTTTCATATATGTCACATTATCATAACAACCGTACTTCACAGCGCATTACAAACACTGTTATGTCTGCACTGCACTGTATCTACATTGGTTCCAATGAAAACCAGATGCAGTCAGGTTGCGTTGTCTACCTCCCATGCTTAAGGGTATTGAATAAGATATATACGAATATATGCACTTTAATTTCCTGACCTTGATATTTCGAGAACAAACCAACCCTTCAACTCACAAACTGCTTCCCTGAACAAGACAACAAAAGCCTTCTGCTGTCTTCAGACTTCAAAAGGACCTGCTACCTAAAGCAATGAGCTTGTACTGTGATCTTCAAACAAATGCTTGTTATCTGCATGGCTGCTTGTCTCGCTCTCAAGAACATGTGTACCCATCTGAGCATCTATTAGGACACGGAATGAAGAGGGGTAAATCACTGACGGGCATCGCTGAAGGAAATTAGCACTTGTCAAGATTTGCAATTGGGTTACAACCACACTCTTGACAACCCATCAGAATAAATGCCCACTTTCACATGAGGCAGAGAAGAGGATGACATATGGTGGCGAACGCATGTGGTCGGATTCATCTTGGTAGGCTCTGGACGCTGTTGTGCTGCACAGATTTGTGAAATTAGCGGGTGCAGAACCTCTTCATGGCTCAAAGATGATAACTTGATATGTAAATGACTGTGTGTCAGTTGATGGTACACTCTTAATGAAATGAAGACCCCTGGATGATTACTGGCTTGGCTCTACGGTTCTAGGAAACACCTTTAATTAGAACATACCTTTGACATGACTTAGAGGTTACAAAAATGGTTACCCATGGTTTTCCAAGTGTGGTTCTTCTTTTGCATAGCAAAGGGGACACTAAAAAAATCTGACCATCTCCATACTGTCTCAAACATGTCTACTTTTCTCCTAGAGCAGTTGCACAATAGTCTCTACAGGGGAATTTTATGGTTTAAAGACTAGAAAAACTCATTTCTGATGATGTGTCTTGAAGGTAGAACGCTTTCGAAAATTACCATAGAGGCAGATCCTTTAGGACTGTGTGTTTGTTTGTGATTTGTTTTTTAGGTTCTGCTAGTGCTGCGATGTGGGATATCACATCTGTATTTATTAGCTTCTTAACAGCGGTTAGGCCAGTAGATTCCCAATATTTGTATAATATATTTGCATAACACATGCTGGGTATTGTACACTATATTGAAAAAAAAAGTTTTGGGACACACTTCTTAATAACTGAATGCAGATGTTTCATTCAGTACCATTGCCACAAGAGTATAAAATCAAGCACCTAGCCATGCAGTCGGCCTTTACACACATTAGTAAAAGAATTGTTTGAGTTGTTTTATAAGTCGCTCTGGATAAGCATCTGCTATATGTCTTAAATGTAAATTTAAAGAGTGGTACTGTAGGTAATAGAAGCTACTGTTACAACAACAAGACAGTTGGTGAAATTTCTTCCCTCCTGTGCGTAGTATTATTGAAAAGAGGAAGGAACCTTGGTTTAGGAACCACAGCAACTCAGCCACCAAGTGGCAGACCATGTAAAGTTACAGAGCGGGGTCGCCCAGTGCAAAAGTTTACAATTCTCTGCTGACTGAAGATATTACAATGGGCCCAACAAATACTAAATTATTGCATTGACTGAGGAGCCCCCATATGGCTTCTCTAACTGAGTTCCAATCCTACTGTTCAATATCAATGTCTATGTTGTTAGAAAGGGATGTCACAAAAGCTCCAGTAAGAGTAATGTTGTAGGTGTCTCAATACTTTTGTCCAAATAGTGTAGTGTGAGAACACAGAACGGCACAAAACAGCACTACAGAATATTACTAGTTTTAATGCTAGTTTTAGGTCAGAATTCCCTGTTAAGAGTGTATAACTAGTCTCCTCTGTGCTTTGTATTCTGTGATTGGCTAACCACAAACTATATTCTGTCTGAGGGCAAATGTAGTAGGCATGTGATTGTATTATAGAGAGAATTGCAGTTCTGTGCTTTTTGACCTGGCAAATAGTGCCATATGTTAAGACCATCAATCAGCTGCGGAATGATGCTGTATTAACATCATTTTCCATGGTATGAGCATTAAATGATGCATATCACATTAAATGCCTCTAAACTCATATTTTTTGCTGACAAGTTCTTAGACACAGGCCATTAATCAGATTACTTCTGCAGACCATTTTAACACATCATGATGCGGTATGGAACTAAATGCATGCAATTTGGAGAATGGCTAAGTATGGTCACTTTTAAAGGGCCCCTATAATGGACAACTAAATATCCAAAATTTTAAAGTAGGGACTGTTTCAAAATGTACTGTTTACTCCCTGGTCCATACGGTCCACATATGGAAAGTAAAGCTGCCTTCCATTTAACTCGGAAGTCAAATATCAGAACTGGGAATGACGTCGCACCCCAGTTTGGACAATCCTTTACTGGTGTTAGTATTGTTAGCCATGTTGGATTTTGGACTCGGAGTTGGTGACCCTCTCCCGACTTTACGAGTATGAAAAAGTCAGGAGTGGTGGGGTTCCAGTTGAAATTTCCTACTTGGAACTCAGAAATGGAGTTCCTCAGGAGTGCAGCATAAGCTGCAAAAATAGCCTGTTTTGAGGCATTTTGTCTTAAACTATAATACCACACTCATTTACATAGCTCCACCCATGCAGTGTACACTACACAGTGACAAAATGCGTGCACCTTTACCTTTTTACCTTAAAAGGAGAAATGGAAGTGTAAAAATAGTAAGAATAGTGTTGAGTGCCTTTATTGTCATTATACGTAGACAACAAAATTCTTGTTTTTGCATATTTTAGCTTAGAAAGCCTAGGGTCAACATATGTACATGCAATGGCACCCCTGGAGCAGAGAGGGTTAAAATGCTTATGGCTGCAACACTGGCAGTTTAGCAGACATGGGTATTGAATCCACAATGCTACGCTATCAATAATCCAGTATAACCACTAAGCCTTGACCATTTTGAAACATAAAGCTGTTTGAAGTGATTTTTTAAGATAAAAAATTATGGATAATAGCCCTTTAATATCCCAGCAGCTTCCTAAGAAATGATAGCAGGCATTGAGATTCTACTGTGTAGTCTTTCACATCTATTCATCCTTATAGGTAAGTGTTAGATATTAAGTGGTGTTGCAGCAGTTAAACCTATTGCAATGTAACAATGCTATGCTAACTCATAAACCTGGCATCCATTCTATATTTTTCTGTAATATCTGGTTATTTTCCCCCTGATAGCCGTTTCATTCTTCAGCATGGTAGAGGTACATCCAACATCTGGCTTTCATTCTGGTTCCATCCTAAGCTGCGCCGTGGTTCCAGAGGTTACAGCTGTTCACATTTTCATCACTGCAAGGTGACTTGGTATGTAAAGTACTAGATGCTCAGGCAGCTGCGAGGTTGTGTGCTGGACTACTTGGAATTCTTCTCAAAGCACACTGAGGTGCTAAAAGATGCTGTGTAACCAGTAGTTAAAGAAAAACGGATGCTGTGTCAGCTTTTGTACATGTTGAAGAAAGATGAAGGAGGCATGTCTGAACCTTCACAATAATGGCCATGAAGGCTTTTGATAGTGGACTGCAAAAAGGCTACAGCCATAAAAGGTGAAAAATGTAATAAATAAATAAAATTAGACAGTACAGAAAGCCTCTTATGGTTCATGTAAACAAGAAAAATCAACTGTCTCCAGAAGACCTTGCATAACAGATGTTGTATAACAGGTACAGATCTTGCATAACAAGTGTTACAGTCCAGGTAAAACCAAGTAATAAATCTTCCACAGAGAGCACACTTCTTTACATTTTAATGTAAAGTTACTGTTAATTTGCTTTATTGCTAAAGATAAAGCATAATATATGGCCATTACAAATGTAACAGTACAATTAGTATTAATTCAAGAAATAAGTTATTAAATGGGCTCTATAACATTCAGTTGGTAAGTGATCAGCGCAGTGATTTATCAGTCTACTCAGGCTTTAGCAGAGCTCAGTAACACAGATAAATAACTGATCAGCACAGTGATTTATCAGTCTACTCAGGCTTTAGTAGAGCTCAGTAACACACTGAGATCAATAACTGATCAGCACAGTGATTTATCAGTCTACTCAGGTTTTAGCTGAGCTCAGTAACACTGAGTATAAATAACTGATCAGCAAAGTGATTTATCAGTCTACTCAGGCTTTAGTAGAGCTCAGTAACACTAAGATAAATAACTGATCAGTACAGTGATTTATCAGTCTACTCAGGCTTTAGTAGAGTTCACTAACACACTGAGATAAATAACTGATCAGCACAGTGATTTATCAGTCTACTCAGGTTTTAGCTGAGCTCAGTAACACTGTGATAAATAACTGATCAGCACAGTGATTTATCAGTCTACTCAGGCTTCAGTAGAGCTCAGTAACACTGAGATAAATAACTGATCAGCACATTTATTTATCAGTCTACTCAGGCTTTAGTAGAGCTCAGTAACACTGAGATAAATAACTGATCAGCACAGTAATTTATCAGTCTACTCAGGCTTTAGCAGGAACTTTGCAAAGAAGCAATTTGCTAAATTCATTGTGTATTGCATATTTTTGTTATATTTAGTAGGTAAATATTCCTCTAGTATTATTCTAAAAATGCACAGACTGACTGTATTCTGAAAACTTTTTTTGCATATGTAATGTAGACTAAATAATATTTATTAAAATAAATAAATAATATTTCATTTTTGGATTGCCAATATTTGCACACATTCCAACCATGTCGCTGCTCCATTTTTGTCAGTGTTTTTGTTTTCTTTATGATTTAACCCTGTAGCTGCTCTGTACACTGTGTCAATAATTCTGGATGAATGGACAGATAGAAATGCTCTAAATTACTCCTGTAAAGTCACCATTTTGTAGATACATGTTTTCCAACGGACATCAACGATATATTTTGCTATAATACTCTTTGAAATAGATCTTCTTTATAAGATAGGTCTGAACACTCAGAGCTTAAGACAGTGGACCATGAATGTTGTATTCTACTGTGCTTCTGGATCCTTGTCAAGCCAGCATCAGACCCTAGCAGTTGCTGTGTTCTGCCCACAGCAACATTTAATATAAGAACTGCTAAATATTTCCAAGAACTTGGTGGGTGATGTGGGCTTAATTTAGCAAAGCACTGATGAAGGGAAGTGCCTAGCTGATGACCCCTGTGAAGGGTTTGCAATGCAGTGGGTGATTAGAATATAGGTGGGCCTTATATGGCCTTATGTGTAATCCCAAGCATTAGGTGTGGGATTCATCTTTTTCTGTAGTATTTTAATATATAATACAGACTATACATATATATTATATTACATTAAATTTTCTATCCTATAGTCCCAGTGATATGGCATTCCTATGATATGGCAAACTGCAACTTTTCACTTGCATAGTCCTCCGTGGTAGAAGTGCATCTATTTACTAGGTTTAACTTTAAAGTTCACCTTGTCCTTATATGTGCAACAAACTTTACCACAAACCTAGCTATTGATCTGTCACATCACTTTCCTGTCCAGGCTGGGAAAAAAAGCAAAGCAGACACTCTGGCACTGTGCTGTGGGGTTGAAATTTCTCTGTTCAATTGAGGCAAACATTGTCCCTGACATTTGCGGAATACAGCGTGGAAAATTATCTGACAGACACAGACATGCAAGCTAGCCAGATGGTATGAAGTTATACCAGCTGACCTTCCTCAACTGGAGGAGAAGGCAAAGCAGGGGAAAGGGGACCTTTATAGAGTGAATTATGTTTCATGTAGGTCAGGGTAATTATGGGGATATTACCATTTAATATTAGCTTAAAGCTGCGTAAATCAGAGGAGGAGAAGGGCATTTTGTCCTTGCACGGCCTAGCCTGCTATTTCCACACCACACAGCCAGGCTCAAGTTTTCTGTTCCTTTAAACAGGAGCTCAGCTGTAATCACGAGCTTCTGAATTGCATTTAATGTTTAATGCAATTTTAAGGCACGCCAGAAAAGTGGAAGTGGATGCTGAAACCATAACGGCGCCAGGCTTTCACTATATAGATTATCTGACAAGAAAGTTAGATGTTTTAGACTAGATTAAAATTTCCAATATCCTGCCACCAGTCATATGAATCAGAAAGAGTCACTTCAGGAGATTAGCATTTAGCAGTCAAGCGAGAGGAGTAGTGACAAGCTGGGGTGCAGGCTCTAAAAGGCAGTTTTATGAAGACATTCTGACCTGAAAAGTGGGTAAGCACAGTTCACTGCCTCTATTGAGATCTAAATCAAGTGTCCCTCCATCACAGCGCCAAGAATATCCTCTCTTTCTGCATCGCTACATCGATTTGGCAGATCAATAGCTACACTCTCCCGCTTTTGTGATTAGCCAAATCTGCCTGATCTCACTGCAAACTCAGCAAGGTTCTAATCTACCACAGTCTATCTGGCCCATCACACTACTGTCACTATGTTAGCCTGTGGTATTCGTGTGTAATGTATGCTTTGGCCCACCAGTAATATTCTGAACTGTTAAAGCATCTGTATTGGTCAAAGCACACAACTACAGAAATCATGAGGGCCAAATATCGGTCCCTAAACTTAAACCAACATTCAATTTACTAAGGATGCAGCTCATCATGCATGAAGGCGAAAACTTTGGGCCCTCTCTATGGCACTGCAATTTAGTCAAGTCAAGTCAAGTCAGATTTATTTGTATAGCGCTTTTTACAACTGTTGTCGTCACAAAGCAGCTTTACATAATTAGTACTTAATAAAGGACAGAGACAGAGAAGAAAGAAGAAATAAAATGAAGGATCAAAGACCCCCCCGTGAGCAAGCCAAACAGCAACAGTGGCAAGGAAAAACTGCCTCAAAGCTGGAGGGAGAAACCTTGGGAGGAACCAAGACTCACAAGGGGGACCCATCCTCCTCTGGTCAGAGCTATTTAAACATTAATGATAAAATTACTAAACCAGATACAACAGAAAGTTAATAGTGGTGATATTAATAGTGGCAGACAGCCACGAGTCCATCTAGGTTTCAACACGGCCACCAAACATGCAGCAGCGGCAGGCGGGAGAGCCGCCGTTCCGTCATGGGTGGTGGCGGGTGGGGGGGCCCGCTGGCCGGACTGGTAGGTGGCAACTGGTTTGACGCAGGTAGAGGGGACCTCAGCGGGCAATCTTCCAGCAGGTCGGGCTGGGTGGCCATTTACTCGGATTTATTTAGGGCGTGTTGGTCTGTCTTTGCTATCATAATGACGGGAAAAGTATGCCATGTGTGGCTCGAATACCGCAACTGGCATGTACTAAGTCTCTTCATTAATCATGGGTGTATTATTCAGGCATAACGTGCAATAAACCAATCGGTGTGTCACTTGCCAATCACGTACAGTCTGGGAAGGTGTCCTGAAGCGATATTTTATTTCTGTTTATTATTGATGTAAAAGTTTGCACACCGGCCAACTGGCAAGCCCTATGGGTTTGTGCACGGCTGCATGTCCATGTATGCATAACAAGCGGAGGTGTACGCGCGTTGGGCACGTGCCTGTGTTGACAATTCACTGCCAAGATAGCAATGAACGTCTGACTGTTGACATCTGCCTAGGCTGTTATTAGTCAATGGTGCACCTCCTGTTTTTTCTGTTGCCAAGATAGCAACAAGAGAGCCCTTCGAGGTTTAAGTATGGCTCAGCTCGACCCGCCATCCCTCAAAATCCGCGGAAGACAAGCATCCAGGCTTTTTTCTGTCCTGGCACTGAAGTGGTGGAACGAGCTTCCCCTGGGTGTCCGAACGGCAGAGTCGCTCGCTGTCTTCAAACGCAGACTGAAGACCCTCCTCTTCCGAAAATACTTTGACGAATAGCAGAGTACTATGGTCACCTTATTGACTTGTGCTTAGTAATGTCTAAAGCTTAGAGGTATCTTTGAATTATTAGTCTATTAGTCTGCTAAATACCATAAATGTAAATGTAAATGTAACACGCAAGAAATTTACCTTAACACACGTCATTTTGAGGCCACCACGCCCATCAGCGTAGATATATTCACAAGTACGGCTGCTATTTAAAGGACGCAGGTGAAAGGTGAGTGAGTGAAATGTTGTTGGGGTGAAAGATAGCAATGAGCATCACAGGGTGCAAGATAGGGCCCTTTATCTCTGAAGTCTTCAGGTAGAAATGCTTTGCTATCTGTGGGCAAATTAATTTCAGTGATGGTGTTTTGTGTGCAGGTTTTCCAGGTCAGACATTTTGGCTAATGTAAAAGTAAACACTTGGCTATGGCCCGTCTCTAATCAGGTTGTGAATTAGACTGGCACACACACTCAAGATCAATGTGGAATGGAATGTCCTGGAATGGGCGATGTGTGATGTATTCCATTAATCATTTGCTGTAAAATATTGAGGCAGTCACTCATGTAGTTTCAGGTTATAAATACTTCAAAAGCATCATTACATTGAGTGATGGATCCAAACCTTTTGAGGTCCATTAACTGAAAATACTGTATTTGCACAGCCTTCCCTAGTGACTGAAGTTCACTAAATAATAAACATGTGACATAACCTTGAACTTGTAGGTTGTGAAAATTCATCAAAACAAACATAATTTAGGACAATGTACATTACATACATTATATAAACAAAAGTATTGGGACGCCTCCTCATTGTGTCTTCTGAAATCAAGGGTATACAAAATAATAGTCTTTCTATTAGATATTGGAAGCACATTGCTGTGAGGATTTGATTGCATTCAGCAGCAAGAGTGTTAGTTAGGTCAAGATGTTGAATGTTGATCTCCACCCCACCTCATCCCCAACTCATCCTAAAAGTATTAGATGGAGCACCAGCATCATTCCAGGGAACACAGTTCCGATGCTCCACAGCTTAATGCTGGGGGGCTTCATACCCCTCTCGCCCACATCTGGCATTAGGCATGGTGCCAATAGGTTTTGTTTATCTGATCCAGAGAGTCCTATTCTATTGGCAGTATTTCTCTACAGGGACTAGACAAGCTGTATGTGTGTGTGTGTGTGTGTGTGTGTGTACATTCACACATCTGTGTCAGCAATAGGTGCAACGTAAGTAGCTGAATGCATGCCTTAGAAGGAGTGTCCACAAACATTTGGTCATATAGTGTACATAGTTTACTTTGCATGGCTATGCTTTGTGAGCCGTGAGCTAAAGGAGTCCATGGAAATTGCAGGCTTAGAACTGTCTAGGTTTTTGGCAGCGCTGTTCAGTGCTTTCTCAGTGTCCTTCTGGAGTGATCAGAAATATGGGTTCCAACTGAGGAGGTTCAGAAAGCTGGACAGAAAACGTTCATGTATTACGACTGACTCTAGGACTATGAACATAGCACTAAAGCTAAAGCAGTATTCAGCAGTCGCATCAATAAGGTTGCTTCACTTCCCTAATGCCTCATAACTACAGTAGCTCCACTGCTAAAAAATAAAGGACAGAGAACTCATTAAGACTGGAACTCTCTGTGCTCTGCAAATGAACACTCGTAATTTGGGCTTGGCCAGCGGAAGAGTCTGAGGGTCGCTTGATAGCAGTGTTAGCTTGCTAAACTTCAGAATGGCCCCAGTAAAACCCGCCTCAATTGTATTCTTTTCCAGGGCATGAACTGCAGAAAATTGAAGCCAGTGTGATAACTCTCATCTCAGTGATTAGGTTAAGGGGTAAGCAGGGACAGCGATGGCTCTTCAGTCACTCCGCATTTCCACCTAATTCTCCAGCAACAGTTCCCTACCATCCCCTACACTGCTTTAATAGTGTTTCTCAGTGTGCTGTGGGTCGCTATAATTAAACTTTTATCAGCGGAAAACACAAACAGGAACACTTCTGCTTTGTTGCTGATAGTCTTCAGGGTCTTAAAGGAAAGAAATACATTCATATGTGAAAATAAATAAAGTAAGTAAATAAACAAAATGGCTTAGGTTCCTCTTATTGTTCTGTACTGGGTGCGACACAACAGTGTCCATGAGTGTGTGTCTGTGTGTATAAATCCCCAGAAGGAGTTTACAGCCCAGTGCTCCACATTTGTGTCTTTACAGTTCAGCAGAATGACAACACACACATTTAGACAAACACACACACACACGATTTTTGGAAACGCTACTATGCTACATGCTACACTGGTTTCTTTCAGTATATCTGGGGCTCAGTGAGGAACATTACAAACAGCAGCAAATAAAGGCAAACAAGCCCAAACTAGTTCAAATACTATAAGCCGGATTCATAACACTGCCCAAATCTACACAACCTTTGCAGCCCAGTATTTAAGTCTTATCCATAACGTTCCATTGCCAGCTCCCAGCTCTGTTTACTGCTGCAGTATTTGTACATGCAACCTCAGTACCAGCCAGTCAGGAATGACACGCTAATAGACTCATGCATATGATTTTTTTCATGTGACGGTGTGGTAAATGAATTGTTAATGGCACATGCAAATGAAGGAAACGGGCGGCAGCGCCAGATTTCATGCAGATGGTAAAACAGGCCGCTAATGCAGTGCTGTTTACTTTTAATGCCACGGTAAATCAAGCGGTGTGTTTTATGAATCTGGCCCTACGTGTTAGTGCTGAGCAGATGGAATTAAGGGAAGTGACTAAAATGACTGCAGATTCTGCATGACCATGCTGTTTTTTTAATTATTAAAACCAAACACAAATAAACATTTTAAGTATCTCATGCTGTTTATGTTAAAAAAAAATAGTTGAAGTTGAGTTAAAGGGCCTTGTGTCTTGTATTAATTACTGCCCCATAATTAATACCATTTCCCCGTTCATAGTTTATTAGCTTTTATGCACCAACAACATTCATTCTCATAATTCATTCTCTTTGTTCTGATCATTTAAAAAAGGTAAAGGTGCATGTATTTGTCACTGTACAGTGTACAGCGAAATGTGTCCTCCGCATTTAACCCATCTGGTAGTGAACACACACTCACACACACACATGTGTTAGGGGCAGTGAGTACACACACACACCCAGAGCAGCCAACTCCAGCGCTCAGGGAGCAGAGAGGGTAAAGGGCCTTGCTCAAGGGCCCAACAGTGGCAGCTTGCCAAGCTCGGGAAAGGCGCTCTAACCGCTGAGCCACCACTGCCATGCCATTTTTTGGGTGGCATGGTGGTGCAGCATGTAGTGTGTGGGTCTGGGGTTCTGGGTTCAATCCAGACACTGTCTATGAAGGGTTCGGTGTCCTGGTGTGTTTAAACTGGTGATTAGGTGAACAAGTGAATGGTGGAGCAGAACTGGTAAACAGATGAACAGGTGAAGGACGGGGCCAAACTGCTAATTAGGTGAACAAGTTAAAAAAGGAGGGGGGGGGCTGCTGATTATGTGAACAGGTAAAAGGTGGGGCAGAACTGCTGATTAGGCTAACAAATGAAGAGTGGGCTGAACTGTTGAACAGGTGAACAGCGGATAAGTGGGACTAAACTGCTGATTAGGAGAACATTGTGGTGCAGTGGATAACACCACTATCCAGTGAGCCAGTGAGCTGCCACACCATGTGGGGTACACCAATAAGGGTCCTTTGGCAAGACTCCTAACACTACTCTGGCCCACCTCTGTAATTTGAGACAGCTAACAGCTAAAACGACAGCTAAATGTCATGAATGTAAATGTAGATAAATGGTGGGGCTAAACTGCTGATTAGGTAAATAGGTGAAGGGTGTGGCTAAAGTGCTGATCAGGTGAAGGGTGGAGCTAAACTGCTGATTAGATGAACAGTATGAAGGGTGGAGCTAAACTGCTGATCAGATGAACAGGTGAAGGGTGGAGCTAAACTGCTGATTAGATGAACAGTATGAAGGGTGGAGCTAAACTGCTGATCAGATGAACAGGTGAAAGGTGGAGCTAAACTGCTGATTAGATGAACAGTATGAAGGGTGGAGCTAAACTGCTGATTAGATGAACAGTATGAAGGGTGGAGCTAAACTGCTGATCAGATGAACAGGTGAAGGGTGGAGCTAAACTGCTGATTAGATGAACAGTATGAAGGGTGGAGCTAAACTGCTGATCAGATGAACAGGTGAAAGGTGGAGCTAAACTGCTGATTAGATGAATAGTATGAAGGATGGAGCTAAACTGCTAATTAGATTAACAGTATGAATGATGGAGCTAAACTGATGATTAGGCTAACAAGTTGGAGCTACACTATTGACAAGATGAATATGTGAAGGGTTATGTTGAACAGGTGAAGGGTCTAGTTTTTAAAAAATGCCACAGTTCACACAACTTTCCAGCTTTTAACAACACTCGTCATTTTCCATATTATTTAAATGTACAAGAAATGTCTGTATTCTGTTATGATTTATACCTCCTATATTAAAGAAATAAATATGTGCTTTATGTGCATTATACATCAGCGATTATTCTCTGCAATATTCATCTTTACTGGAAAAAAGTGTTACAAATGAATAAACAGCATTTTGTAATTGAAACTTCCCACAGCTATGCATGGGTTTTGAATTAGACATTAAGAGCCTCTGTAGCTTAATTTCCATATACAAACTATATAAACAGGGGAGCTTTAAACAACAAGCTTTAAAACTATAACAATGTTCACATACTACATCAAACCCTTTCTTCAAAGGAAGGGGGAATTCAGCTTTCCATTATACAGACCCTTTTAATTGTCTACTGCGTGTATTCCTTATCTTTTTTCAAAGTCAAGGAGAAAATCACCTGAACAGTAAAATCAGCAGTGTTAAATGAAGTCCTACATGAATTCCTATTAAAGTAACTCATACAGTGCTCCCCAGTGAGCTCGTATCTAGTATGCATGAGTTCATTTAACACTGTACATTAAGACTACAGATTAGCACTGTAAATTCTGCTGTGCTGCAGCCGGCGCCATAGTTTTTAATACTATGAGATGCAGCTAGGAAAATGTGTGTGTGTGTGTGTGTGTGTGCTGCCATTAATGTCACCATGAAATACTGTATATACTTACATCAACGCAACTGTGTACATAGCTATAGCATGCAAATATAAATGCTTTTGGAACTTTTTGGTTCCATTAGAAACCATAGATATGTGAGTGGAGAAATACTTCTTACACTGACAGATCTCACAGATCTCTTTTACAAACATGGTTCTGTATAGGAATTAAAAGAACCTGTTGTGGCACCTTTATTTGTAAGAGGGTGTAGATGCAACCAGGATGAATTCAGTAGTTTTGCAGAAAGAGCACTTACATCTACAAGTCATGTTGATCCTGTTTTCTCCCGTCTTTTTTTCCGATGAAGGCTTGGAGAGCAATATCAGAAGAAATCCATCAGGTCAATACGGAGCTATTGACCCACTGTGGTTTTGTCTGGGGCTGTGTGATGGACAGTACAGGGCTTTGGGTCTGGAAATTGCTTTGCGCCAACATGAGTAAATCTCATCCAAGAAGTTTATTTTCCCCTAGTGGTGTGTGCGTGTGGCCCTTTTCCAATCAGACAAATACTTTAAATACACACTAGAGGGAAAATTATGGAGAGAGAAAGACAGAGAGAGTGCTAGAGAGAGAGAGAGAGAGAGAGAGAGAGAGAGAGAGAGAGAGAGAGAGAGAGAGAAAATGTGGTCACTGTTCATATTTATTTATATTTATACCACTGTTTTTGGTGAGAAGAGCAGTATTCATTTTGGAAATGGAAATATGGCTCTTTGATTTGCTCTCATGTTGACAATTTAAAAGCCATGTCCAAGCCTGAGGTGAGAGACTCAATTCACAGCCTGATTTAAGGTTGGATGAGGAAACAAGAGGAAATCTGCAGCACCAAGGGTGGCGGTGGCAGTGGTGGTGACAGGGTGTGGCCATGCTTCAGTGCCTTCTCTCTCCAGCCAGTCAATATTATTCCCTTTCTCACAGTGTGTTCTTGTGAGCGTGTAGAGACGCAACACACAAAACATTGCTGTACACTTAGTACATAACACTAAGGTTCCTAAATGGTTCTTTCTTTTTCTTTTTCTTTCTCTCTTGTGATTAATGTCTGAGCTCCTGGGCTGGGTGTGCAAGTAAATTAATGAAAATCATTCTGTATCGGTTGGCTTGTCTATTTTAACCAACACTAATGCTAGCATTGCCTAAGAAGTCCTAGAATGTCAAACTGCATGTTCCTTGGCATTGTTGAATAAAAAAAAGAGTACATAGGAGTGAAATACCATGAACCACAAAAACTGCCTTTCCACCTTCAAAAGGAAATCTGGCATAACCAACACAGAGCTGGAAAACAGGCCAAAGGCAAACCTGAGGAAGCAGGTGGGGACAGTTACAATCTCGTTACACTATGTGGACTCAGAAATGTTTACAGTGCTTTTTTATAAACTCAGAGAGTATTTGAGCGAGGGGTAGAGTATTATGGTCTCCATATTGACTTGTGTTTAGTAGTATCTAAGCTTAGAGGGATCTTTGAACTAGCTGAGGTTTTTCTTGAGAGCGTCTGCTAAATGCCTTAAATGCAAATGTTAATGCAAAACTCTGGTACAATATGAAGATTCTGTTCATAGCTTATTTCCTTGAGCATTCTAAGGAAAAAGAACAGGGTTGTGATCAAAAACCAACTTCAAACTATCAACAATACTCTTTGGCACCTTCAAACAATTTAACTCCTTAAAAAGCCTGTGGATCGCAGATGGGCAGAAAACTTCTGTTACCAAAGAATAGCCCCACCAGTTTCTACAGAAGTCCACGGTGCCATGTTTAAGAAGCTAACAGTGTTTGCATGTTGCTGCATGTCGATTCCTTCTTGTGTTAGTCAGCAACATTCACCATAACCAGAACTTTACCTCCATAATCCGATACCTCACATAGATGATCAAAAAATAGAGTCTGACTTCTGAAAAAAGCTAAAATCCTGCTACAATCCCAGTTATTTTGTTTAGTTGAACGTTATGTGAGTGTTCAGAACCACCATTCAACCATTTTATGAAGACTTTTTTTAATTGAACTTTTTAGTGTTTATTTGTTTATTATCACAATTGAATTTGGGCTTTTCACATTTAGTAGGCATATTTCAACAAGTAATGCCATTAAAATGGTTGTGATGCAAACCATTATTACATTGGAACGTTCCTAGAACGTTATTTCTGTGACATTACAGGAAACATTTCCTGGAACCTTTTAAAAACATTGCTGCATGTTCCTACAATGTTCTCTGCTGCTGGGATGTGGTTGTTTATGCCAAGCATATTCAGCTCGCTGTAGATCCCATGGACCGATACTGGAGCATTTACACTTTGGTCAGTTATGTTTATTCATTATATAAGTCAATGTCTACATTTATTTATAGCCTAAAATCATATTTCAGAAGTGCTCCCCGCATTTTACATCACCGTTATATACAGGCTGTAATTCGGCCTCAGAGTTTGATGCTCTGTCCGTTCAGAACAGCTGCTGCCTGGCCAGCCACTCTCCTCTAGCTTGGCTGTAAGGATTAATAAGCATTTCAAGCGGCTATACGAGTCGCATGAGGGCCATAACACCATCTTCTCATTTTATGAAGAACTCCCCATCTTCAAAAACAGAATGACTGCAAAACCACATTTGCTTTCCTGAGGGTGCTCTGGAGAGTACAGTGCATTTGGTGGAGCCTCTAAAGTGAGATGACTGTTGGCAAAGAATAATAAATAAATACATAAACTTGATGATATGTCCATTTGTAGGACATGTGCTTTCAAAACACACATAAACACACACACACACACACAAACCCATTACTCACTGTGTCCACGTTCTACGACTTGATGTAATGTGTGCTTCCTAAAACTAAGAGCATAATGAACCTTAATATATAAAGCATGCAATCCCAGTGAGACAGCAAGCCATGGCTTCATTTCAAACAAGGTATATAATGAAAGAGATTCTTTGTCAACTTCTGTTTGTATCACATCCATCTGTACACACACACATATACACATAGGCCCAACACTTCTGTAAAGCCTCAAATAAAATGGTGGCAAGAGGATACCAACCGGGTATCCTCACTCTAATAGATGGAGGCTTCTGCAGAAAAACTCTAATTACAACAGACGGGACTCTCCACTGATCATAATTCAGCTTTTACACCACAATCGGCAGGACATGACCAGAGAACACTGATCTATCAATGCACCCCTTCCCCCCTTCCACTATGCTTGTGAGATTAACAAAATGACTGGTGATTAATGAAAGGAGAGATACTGCAGAATTCACTGGAAATTGCACTTTTTATTTAGAATTCAAACAGATTTAGTAGTAAGTTGAACATATTTCCTTTATATAGAATTTACATGCATATACGTGACAACCATTCAAGCCCATCATATTCCAATCTGTTACTGCCTTTCTGTTCTAACACTCAGATCAGATATCAGATATTTTTGTATTTGGCACAGTGCCATTTTTATGTGCCAATTTGTTAAGATTATTAGTAAAAAAAAATAAGGCTGACAAGCTGTGTATGAAAGTAAATCTTATCTTAAACTTCATCTTCTTAAAAAGACTTTGATGATTTTAAGTTCCTTAAAATGATGCCAAATGATCAAACCTTTTTTTATGGCCATATGTATCAGTGACCAAAAGAGCAGCAAATCCTGAGAATCACTCAGAACTTAAAGTAGCATTGTGTGGCTAGGTTGGCTAGCTTTACAGAATTCAACATAACAAGAAATGTTATTTTTTCTCAGAATATGTGAATGTAAAGTGTGTTTGTTTAAAATAATATGCATTCTGAATGTGTGTGAAGGGTCACACTGTAAGGCTTGATTGAGTATATTAGTGTTATTGTCTTTTTTCATTCAATCTCACCCTGCTTTACCGGACAGCAAGCATATGACTGAGACACCTCCTAACTTTATAGAGACTTTTGTGGCTCATCCACTTTCACTGGGACCTTAAGACCCATTGTTTCTGTCTGGCTCTGTCACTGTCACAGAAGGACCTGACTTTATTGATTTAGCTCCAGAGAACAACTCAACGCTTCTGATTTTGTTAGAATGTCAATAAACAAGCCAAGAATGATGGAGAAAATACTGTTAGCAAATCCCTTGGAGTTATTTTAGCCATGCTACAGTAGTTAGTGGTGTAGGTCACTATGTTAACTTACACTCTAAGGACAAAAGTACTGGGACAGCTGCTCTTTCGTGGTTTCTTTTGAAATCAAGGGTATTTAAAAGAGTTTGTCCTGCTCTTGTTGGAGTAACTGTCACTACTGCCCAGTGTCCAGGGAAGATTTTGGATCATAAGGTGCCTCATGACACCCTTCGCTCTGACCCGAAACAAAAGAAAGGTGAAAAGCATCTTTGGGTGAGGTTGTGGGTGGGAAGACGGAGTCAGCATGGTCTGTACAGAGTGCAGAGAGAGCTGGAGGTGAGTAGCCCAGCACATATTGGATGCTACCCTACATATGAGACAGATGTTGACTTTGTATATGAATTTTCATTCCACCTTAAATGGTGCTGCAGTATTGGACATGAACTAGCTGCTGCATAATTTAAGATGAAACTTTTTAAATTAAAATTTGAAGCTGCCTAAAAACTACCTGAAAATGGCACTTTCCGTGCTCAACTTTCTTTGGCTATAGACGGGACCCTTTCAGGTTGAGTTGATGACCATTGTACATTGTACACTACTAGATTATACCACTAGAAATATATGCTCCAACTGGTCTGAAATGCAATCGGGAGGCCAAAAATCTGAGTTTGCACCCTCACACACTGCTCGATTCTCTGTCCAACTGTTGAATTTGACTGACGAAAAACCTGCAGACTAGAGCCAACCAGCACAGACTCTGCCAGACAGAGAATTGAGGCTAAAATCTAGTGTAACCCCAGCTATAATTAACTTGACACAACTTGTAACAAGTTCTAAATGCTCTACATTTTTAACGAGCACAAACACTGTACACTGGCTCCCCTTTTAGCATTTTTCTGCAAGGCCTTTACTAACACCTGCACATCTAAGCGTGTGGCCTGTTAGAAATGAACACTGCTATGCTGATGTCATCATTATGAATGGTGCTGACCTCTTAGGGACCTAAAATGAAACAAATGTTTGAACCGACTGAATAACTCGAGTCGATTCATCATGTGAACGACGCGTCTCCTACAAGTGTTGCTGTGCATCTAGGTCAATTAACATTTTGCAGAAAGGCATTTCACTGCGTTTAATGAAGTGTACAGCCTGGATGCCATTTTTCAAAGTGTCTTTATTGGCCAGGGTTCCTGTCTAAGGCTTTTCAGACTTGCTGCTTGAGCGATTCAGGCTAAGGATTGTCTTTGTTTTTCTTCTACTGTGAGCTGCTGCTCTTCACCCCACCATGAGCAGCTGTTACACTGAGGTATGACCAAACCCACTGACTACAATGTCTACTGTAGGACAAAGACTGTGGTTGAAAATTGGATTACAATTGTTGGCTGTAGGACATTGCAAAGAAAACCTTGAAGAACCTTGAAGAATGTTGGGGAATACTAAAGAAACCTTCAGTGAATTTTAGCAGATTTCACTTACTTTAAGATCTGGTTTTGGCCTCTTGTTTCTCCATGTATTCTCGTATCATTGTTGACATGTTGGACTGTAGAGGTGACCGACCTTTGTGAAGTCAAAAACTATGACTAGCTGTCCAAGATGATTCCAAGAGTATGCCTAAATTGAGTATGAGACTGAAGTGGGCTGCGACCAAGAAAAGATTGAGAGTCTATTTGAGGCCTTCAAAAATGTTTTCACTAAAAACAACTTCTTATCTTCATCCTCTTCATCCTCCTCTTAACCTAATTCTAACCTTAACCTAACCTGACCTTAACCTAACCCTTATACTAACCCTAACACTAACCCTAACTGAACCCTAAACATAAATACAGCCAAAAAAAGCCTAGTGTCCATGTGTGGTATATTTAAAAAACAACAGAATCAGCTCTGGAATTGAGCTTCTACTTCAGTTCAGTCATTTTATTCTAGGGACTCAAATAACTACATGGCTCTGAAGAGGTGGGATTTATTCCCTTTTTCCTTTGTCCATGGTGTGAGTAACCTTGATTTTTCGGTTCTCTTCAATTCTGCAGTGAAATTGCACCCAGTGGAACCCATGACAGCTGAGAGTTGTCTTCCCTTATTATTTCTGGCCTGGAGGGGCCGAGCTGAGGCCTAAAATGATTTTACCTGGAGCTTTTTTATCCTTTAAGGGTGTAACCCAGATAAATTGCCCAGAGTCTCCTTGGCGAAGATTAAAGAGTTCCTGTTGGCATCTGGTTAGCCCGTAAATGCCTCGGCCATCTCGCCAACATATGTTCCCGGGCCCCCACTTGCTAGTAAACAACGTCAGCTGCATACATGACAGGGGGAAGAAGGCGTGGGGCTTTCATAAACACGACTTGAGAGCGAGAAATCTCAAAGAGGTTCTAATGAGCAAATATTAACTCTGTAATTAACTAATTCTGAAACGCAAAGAACGAGCAGGCTGCCAACTTAAGTGTTCACACACGATGATGGCTCTGGGAACCATCAGCAACAGGGCCAGCAGTTTCCCATATGCAGTGTGGGTGTGAGTTGATTGATAGTGTTTGATACATCTCTGCAATGCCAGCTATGCGCACACGGCTTGTGTTTTTAATGTTGCAGAACAAAGGGGTTGCACAATACATGGCATAAACAATACATGGATCCTCATGCTGAAAATAGGCATATAGCTCTGTAGAACAAGAGGGCATTTAACAGTAATGAGCATTGGTTGCAAACTCAAGGAAAACTGGTCAAGAAACATATGGTCCTACAGAACTACTTTGCTGACTGAGCACAGCAAGCATGGAGGTCACTGCAGTCGAGCTCTAACAACTGTTTACATTGCAGCACACCCATACTTCACATCTGGACCTACAGTATCAGGCTAATTTGCATTAAATGTAAAAGACGTGTTATTAAACGCATGTGACTGGCTCAAGTTGGACATTTTGACAAAATACTGCCATCATGTTTACACACTGTCACTGAAGTCGCGCCCTCTGATAAATCTGCTAAGAACTCTCAGAACTGAGCAGCCGAGGTTATTTATTCACTTTGATTTATACTGCGTTCGGGTCAACAAAGATACTCCCTGAGTGAGCAAGCAGCCCCACCACAAGCTTAGTATGAAGCTGTAGTTCTTATTCAAATATACAGGTAGGCTTAGGAGTCTTGCTCAGCCAAGGAAACAAATTTTAGTCTGCCATAGGAAAGGCAGTGTTGTTACCCAAGTACACTACAGCAGTTACATACCAATCAGGGCTGGTGTGGCACAAAAGATAACACCACTACCTGCCACTGAGTTACAACACCATGTGGGAGACCAGGGTTCGATTCCTGGTCTGGGTGATTGGGTGCTGCGCTACACCAATAAGAGTCCTTGGGCCAGACTCCTAACACAACATTGGCCTACCTCAGTGATATGAATAACCTTGTATGTCGCTCTGGATAAGAGCATCTGCTAAATGCTGTAAATGTAAAGGCTGGACTGGGAGCTACATTCAGCCCTGGTCTGTTGTATAGTTAGTTAGTTTGTTAGCTAGCTAGTTAATTAACCAGTTTGACCAGCATGTGACATGTGAAAATCTTGTAACACTCCAAGGCTTATTACACACTAAGATGTATGATTCAGGGCCTACAGAAATGTCTGTGCAAACTGGTGGGGCTGTTCAGGGTTAGGGGTTAAGCAAGTCATCTGCAGTCTTAGGGCGTTTTCACACTAGAGCATTTTTCCAGACCCAGGAGCGCTAGCTCTGCAAGTTCAGCACATTTGGTCAAGTGTGAAAGCTGTGTTTAAACCTGGGAGCAGTCCAGAGCACCAATTCCTGGTCTTCCAAAAGCCAGTGGTCTGGGGTTAACATCTAGAAAACTCTGGTGCATTCTGCAGCAGGTGTGGAGGCTATTCACTCCTGCCGCTGCGTGTGGGGTTACATGATTGAGTAATATTGTCACATAACTGTTATTCTTCACTGCTTGAGTGTTTGCATCCAGGGAAAACGAAAATAAGGAAAAAATAATGAAAAGCTATGGAAGAACGGAGGCACTACTATTTTGCAAAAATGTGAACAGAAAAGTGTTGTTTGAAATTGTACAATCGATCCACGTTTCATATGGAATTCCTCTGTCTGAAAGCAAAACAGTGACAATGAGCCCCTTCACCAAACGAGCCCAGAATCAGTCTTTGGTGTGGACTAGTATATTTGGGATAAGGGTGAAAATGTCCTTGGTTACAATTAGACTAAATGAGCTATAGCTAACTAAGAAATGGGCCATGAAAGTAATCGAGGGCTGACCTGAAAGGTACTGATAACTTTAAATCATCTGATGCAGCTGATGCATCTATGGCCCTCCTGACGGTGCCCATATAAGGAATGCTGAATATGAATTTGTTTTATCCCCCCAAAAGATCCAGGACTATTAAAAAAAAAAGTTCAGCCCAATAGCCCGGATCCAGTCACGCCCATGCTTTGACCTAAGCTGCCCTCAGAAATACGAGGAGTAATCAGGTTTTTACAGTGTCATTTTGCCCTGAAGCAGATGTTTTCACTGAGATGGTGCTGACTAGGGGCCCATAACAGCCTCCAGAGCACACAGCGCATGGACAGTAAATGAAAGGAAATGGTTTTAGCGACTGCGGGGCGAGGCCTGCAAATCTTCCTGGAAAAGGTCAGCCACTCCGACTTGAGCTCTGTGGCTAAATGCACAAATCTGTGTGTGTTTGTGTGTGTGTTTGATTGCTCCACCTTTAAACGAGCCATTAAGCCATAAACACACATGTTGACATCTCATCAGTCATAACTCACCACAGTTTCAGTTAATTTAATAGAGGGGCTTCCACTAAAGTGCCTCATATAAAACTAGGTAAGGACAGTTTGAGGTCCTCGTTGTTCTTTGAGATGTCTCTCATCAATCAGAACCTTAATCGCTATGTTACTGGTGTATAGGTGACCCACTGAAGCAAAACTAGCAGATTTCCAGCAGATATGTTTGTTGAATTGTGTTCTCCAAACTGCTTCAGCATGGATTTGAACTTCCTCTGGACTTCTCTTTACTTCTATGAATCAAGAAGATTTCCTTTGTGGATCTTCAAAGTATTGTCTAAGAAATACTTCAATTGGTTTAGGATCTTTACACAAGCTGTTTCTGCTAAGACCATTTTGGGCTCTTAGCAACATCCTACTTGGAGACCCCCCCGCCAACCCGCACAGAGAAAGACTCCCCTGCCCTAGCTAACAGAAGCTTTAAGAGTGACAAGGGGAGAGAACTCCATCTACCCACCCAAGGAAGCCAATTGTGCTCTTTTGGAGTCCAGCTGCTGATGGCCAAGCCAGGTACTAGGTAAAATTTGAAAAAACCTTAATGATTCTTTAAAGAACCAAAAGGGCTTCTACTATGGGACTGCTTCAAATAACATTTACCTTGACTTTTAAGAGTTTACTGTGTAAAACACAAGACCAGCTCTGTAATTACAGAATTAAACCACATAATACAGCAGAGCTAATCTCAAGAGATTTCCATGAGGCCTATAAGCCTCCAGACAAGGTTCAACCAAGTCTAACCTCCCTTCGGCACATACTGATAGAGGCTTCTCAAGCCGCTCCCCACAGACATAAAGGAAAATTATGTGTGAGTTTTGTCTAGTACTGGCAGCACTCCTTCTCTCCCTGTCTCTCTTTCATTTACAGACACACAGTCACACACACACATACATACAAGCAGCTCTCCTCTGGGAAGGCCTACAGTCTAGATCATCATTGGTCTTGTTACTTATCCTGTCTCGCTGCTCAGCTGCCAGTTTGTCAGGGTCTCTGCTGTCCCTATGGATTAGAAACACATCCCATGCTTTCTGTCTCTCTGAGGGCACAGCGGACTGAACAGACTCCCCCTCCAGAGCCCATACATACAAAATGGTCAGTTTAGAGTGGCTAACATCACTGCCCTCCTCATAGTTGACTAAGGTTTAATTCCCAGACCAGACAAGCAGACCACACTACACCTATAAGAGTCCTTGGGCAAGACTCCTAGGGCACTATTGAGCATGGCGGGTGTCCGAATCGCAAAGTGGAATTCAAATGTGATTTTGAGGGCACTACAAACTCCCACAATGCACTCATTATTTATAGTAAACATCGCAGCTCTCTGCTATATGGGCTGAATGTGGACCAAAATGCATTACGAGTTTTTGTTACTAAGCAACAGACGAAAAAAAGGATCCTATGACGTTTGCTAATATAAGCATATATATGCTGCATTGGGAACTAAATAGTCTCACTTTATAGAGAACTATACTGATGAGGGAGTAGGGATCCATTTCAGTCCGAGCTCTAGACATGTCTATGTATTTGTTGTTGTTGTTGTTATTGTTATTGTTGTTGTTTGTATTTACATGGATTTAGCTGCTATGATGATTTAATTTCTCTCTGGAAATGAAGTTGAAATCATCCATGCATCCATCCATGTAGCACTACACATGAAAATGTCAGCGATAATATGCAATAAATGTAATGTAAATACAAAAAAACACCACTGTACAGTTTTGTGAAACATATTACAGTATTAATAACTGATGAACACTTTGAAATTGGTGAAATGTTGTATTTGAAAAAAACTCTCTCTTACAGTCAGCCATTCTGCAAGCAAACCCCTTAAACACCACTGATTAGTAAATGAATTATTTATACCATGTGGACAAAAGTTTTGAGACACCTGCTCATTCTTTGTTTCTTCTGAAATCAAGGATATTAACAAAGAGTTTATCCTGCTTTTGTTGAAGTAACTGTATCTACTGTCCAGAAAAGGCTTTCTACTAAATTCTGGAGCATTGCAGAGAGGATCTGATTGCAATTAGTGCCAAGAGTGTTGGTGAGGTCAGGATGTTGGCTGATTACCACTCCACCTCATACCCAACTCCCCCCAACTCTCCTCAAAAGTATCATTCCAGAGAATACAGTTCAACTGCTGTTCCACCCTTCTAGCCCATACCTGGCATTAAGCATGGTGCCAATAGGCTCATATTTATCTATTCTATTCTATTCTATTCTATTGACAATACTTCTCTAAAGGGACTAGACAAGCTATGTGTGTGCATTTGCACATCTGTGTCAAAATAAAGTTGCTGAATGCATTCATTAACAAACATTTGGACATATTGTGTATCAATTAGAGCAAGAAATAGACCTATATAAAATAGTGCTACTTCAATACAACAGAACTAACTAGCTAACACAATGTCTTTGCAGTCTTAGCAGCACCCACAGACCTCTGGCCATCTCATCACCAAGCTTCATGCACCAACAAGCAATTGAACTGGGTTTATTCAACTCAAATAAATAATGCTTTAATTGCTTGTTACCACATGAACAAGACGGATGAACCGCTTTTTACAGTGTATGATGTATTATAGGGTAATAAGTCCTGTGTAATGTAATCTCTTAGATATAATGAGTTGACAAGAGCAGTCTTAGTGCAGGTTATGCTGTTGCACCTGTTTACATTTAAGTGCCTTGATATGATCTGAGCCTCGTATTCCCTTCGACTAGGTTCACTTTCCGTCATTTTCCGTGATGTCTTTGGAAAAACATGAGGAAATACTCCTCGGACTGACCTGGGGAAGAATCTAGCCATGGAGATATGGAATTGGATAGCAGTGTGTTTGGAATTACACATACAAGCCTTGGGAATGCCTCCGTCAGACACCACCTGCAGCGGTCACTTCAGCTTCCATCTCTGAAGAGGGAGTGATCCAACGTCTTCTGCGTGGCTTGTTATGAAAGTGATAGCATGTCTGCAAGCGCCTCGGGGCAGGAATCTGCGTTTAGTTTGTGGGGAGAAAAGAGGGGATTGGGGGGAGTTTTTGTAGCGCTCAGGCTAAGATGACATACTTGGATAAGGGAGACTCCCTACAGTGGATACCTAGACTGGCAAATGCAATAAAGATCATGAAATGGATAGGATGAGAAGGAAAAATAAACAGTAAGAAGAAAGCATAAAAAGGGATTTTATGATACAAACGCGTAGCAAAAACACAGCTGAAGCTCGCAACCTTTAAAGTAAAGGATATCTTAGATAGAGAGATACTGTAGGGTCAGTTTTGACAGTTAAAGAAAAACAGCATAAAGCTTATATGCAATATGCCATGTATTGGTGCTGCCATTAGAAAATGTATGCAAAATGTTCATAATATTAATATACACTCAATATAGTAAACACACTCACACAATACCATGAGTTAACAACACACACAGTGACACACAGTATCATTAATGGGAAGCACCACTCTTAAACAGCACTAAAAGCTACTTGAGAGCTAATATAACCAGTAGTGTTTCTAAAAAGTGACCAATTTTAGAGGAGCAGAACATGGAACAGGAAATAATTAAGTGGGGGGTATCCACACTATATGGTCAGTAGTATATAGTATATAGTATGTGCTCATTCATTGTTTCTTCTAAAATCAAGGGTATTAAAAAAGGTTATCCTGCTTTTGTTGGAGTTGGAGTCTTTACTGACCAGGGAAGAAGGCTTTCTACTAGATTTTGGAGCATTACAGAGAGGATCTGATTGCATTCAGTGACAAGAGTGTTAGTGAGGTCAGTATGTTGGATTTTTACCACTCCATCTCATCCCCTACTTCCCAACTCATCTTCCAAAAACTATTGGAAGAAGCACCAACCATCATTCCAGAGAACACAGTAGCTCCACTGCTCCACAGCTCAATGCTGGGAGGGTTATACTCCTCTAGTCCATGTGTGGCATTAGGCATGGTGCCAATAGACTCATATTTATCTTCTCCAGAGAGCCCTTTTACTGGCAGTAGCTCTCTACATGGACTATACTAGCTATATGTATATATGTGTGCATTTGCACATCTGTGTGAGCAGTGGGTGCAGCTTAACCCTTTAACACTGCAAGGCTTATTACACATTAAGGTGCATTACTCAGTTACTACAAGGACTTGTACAAACTGGTGGAGCTATTCTCTGTTAATACATGTTTGGCCCTAAAGTACGTTTAGGGCTGAAGTAGCTGATTGCATCCAGCCGAAGGGGTGTCCACAAACATTTGGACTTATAGTGTAGTTGTAGTTGACGAACATCTAAAGCTGGAATGGGACTATTGCTGGATCCTGTTGGCTATTATTTGAGATCTGTGATGATACTGATATGTTCTGGTACTGAGCATGTGGGGTAGTGTAGCGGGTAACCGTCTTTCCCTTGGTAGCCTGGAGTTTGATTTAGAAATATAAGTGGGAGGGGAACTGCTATGTGTTATCTAGGCCTACATGAAGGTCATTATGTTCATGATTTGGTCTCTCTGGAACAAAAATATTCTCCAAATCCAAATCCTAAGTTAAAAACTTTTTGGAATCCAGTAGTCATTTAATTTATGCAATGGACAAATCTTCCTGAGTGCAGCATCAGTGCACAGGCAAAGGGCAGGACTAATAGATGAGATAGCTTCAAAGAGCTTTGGGCTTTGGAAAGCATGGCTTCATCTCTAAAATATTTTCAATTGCATTTGACCTGTTTGGCCTTGCCATTAATTGCCAAACCTAGCCTTTGTTGTCCTTTGAATCTGTCATGAATATTCATCCTACGTACTGTATGTATGTGCCTTTTTGCTTTGTGTAAGAAAAGGAATGTCACATTCACTCGTCTTCATTAGACCAAAGGGTCAGAAGTGTCCTGTCTCTGACCTAGTCTAAGGGTAAAGTTCACATGTTTCCCACCATTATGTGTATTGGTTGATTTTTACTAGAAGTTGCTGGTCTAAGACAAGGCCAGGGGCCAAAGTGGAAGGAGGGTTTTATGAGCAATGTGTTGCTGGTTACTCGTTTAAAAAGAGCACATAAAAAATGCTAATGCTAGAAGTTATGGAGTAGAAGCATTTGCCTTGTCACGCCTTATAATGCCCCAGCAAAGGGGGGCCCCCCTTTTTGGCTAGCAATATATCATAGTTGTATCCAAATTTACCCATACCTGCTAGCGCTAGCTGCCGACTCGGCGTGTGATATATTGCTCTATAATTCACTGTAACTCCTTTCTTGATGGATTGCACCTTCATTGTGTCTGATTACCTTTGTGTGAAGACAGAGTTGAAACGGCGCAGCTTAGAAGGCCACTCGTGGTATGAGGCGACAGGCTGTATATATTAATGTTGGTGATTAGGAATCGGCTGCAGCTCCCACATTAGTTGGCAGCAGGCTTGGGGGACTGGCGCTACAGGAGCAGATCGGCGAGGGGGCCTCCGCCAGACGCTTTTCGCGGGACATCTGCGGGAGCTTTTGTGAAGCCTTTAAATCAAGGCAGTTGGTGACCAGCTGCGCTGCTCCAGCAAGAGTCCTGCTAAGTAGTTAGCCAGTCTGTCGGACTGAGATGAAGAGAGAGAGAGAGAAAGAGTGAGAGTGAAAGAGAGAGAGAGAGAGAAAGAAAGAGAGAAAGAGAACTGCCACCTGTAACAACACAAAACATCCATATGAAAGGATCCTGAGAGCCCAGGTAATGACAGACAGCCTCTAAATGCCGCTAGCAAGCTGGCCCAAATCCACGTTTATGGCAGGTGGACTTTCATCAGCCATCACTATGTTCAGTAGGCCCTGGCTGATGCGAGGGCAGAGAGCCATCAACACAGTGATATAAAGCCAATGCCGTCAGCGCCATTAGCATCAGCTTTCTGCCTTGCAGGTCTCAGAGCAGGGCCGCCGAGTTTCCAATGCAAAGTACGGCAAGAAGATTGTTTTACGAAGCACTCCAAGGGGTAAGTGCATTGCTGGCATAACAAACAAATCATTTACATCAATCTGAAATGGAGCCGAAAGAGATTTTCAAGTTAGCATGGCGCGATGAAAAGAAGGCTTTTTTTCTCCTGCTTGATTTAATAAAAGTGGCAAATGTATTGCTTATAAAAGCAGCGTTTGGCAACTCTCGCTAAATTGGTTAATCTGACAAAGTAATGAAGTTTCATAGCAACACAGAATAGTCGATGCAGTGCACAGAGGGGCTCAGATTGCCTCAATTTCTGCGGTGCTGCAGCAGAAGGCTCCTCAGTCGCAACGCTAATGCAGAGGTTCTTCTAGAACATTGAGAATGGCTTGTTAGGTGTAATTTCTCCACCACCCAACAGTTGACACCATGGAGACGGCTTAAGATAACATTAGCCGTGGCAGCTTATCCAGCAGTGTTCTAGCTTCTATTTTTTCATCAATCAGCAGCATGGAGATGTGGAGTGTGATTTCACACTTGTCTTAGCACATGCAGTGAATACAGCATCAGCTTTATGGCTCTATGGCTACATGGCCAGGATCCAAGTCTAAACTTGCACCTGCGGACACTCCCTTTTGCTTTTTTCAAAAGTTGAAGTACAGTGAAATGGACTTGGATCACCAGATTTTGGTGATTGCTGAATAATGTCTGAGCAAGATAAGGGGACTTCTGTACAAACCGGTGGGGCTATTCTCTGGTAATAACACTTTTAGCCCGCTGGCTGGTCCATAGACTGTTCAAGGGGTTAATGCAAATGTTACCACTTACTCCATATGAGGTTTGGGGGGTTGTTGCAAAATTTCCCAGTCGTTGCAGTACGTTCGTATGGGCTGGACAGCAGCAGGTGTTTTTCGCTGTCCGCCTCTTTTCTGTTGCCCATTCTTTCCCCTTCCTCTGAAAAGGGGTCACGGTCTCCCACTCCCATCAGTCAGCTCAGCTAATCACGTCATTCAGAGATGACCGTGTCCTTAAAATGTGTCCACTAGTCTAAGACCTCCTCAGCAGCAGGGATGGTGAGTGATGACGAAAAAAAGTAGCAATCCAGTTTAACCAGCCATATTCTGTTTCCTCTGACAGTGTGTTTGGAGGCCCTGGGCAGCTTTTATGAGGGCTGACCTCTGAACTCATTAATGAGGGAGCATTGGCCTTTGGCTGCGTGGAGAACTACAGCACATGCACTGGTGAAGCCGCCACATGGCTGCCTGCAGGCGCACTGTCCCTTCTCTCTACTTCCTGGCACCATGCGGCCACCCTTGGGAACAGTAAAGCTGATGGTACTGCTTTCTACCTCAACCTAAACGCCTCACACCATTCCTCTGCAACAGCTTGGGCTTAACGCTGCCTTTACATGCTCGTCACTTCCACCTGGGCTACTCACCATTAAGCTGAGTCAGCTTGTTAGTTAGCCTGATCTGTGTTGGTATCTTTCAGGCATTTCCTCTCATTGTAAAAATGTACATAATGCAACCAACTGCAAATCAGGAGATTGCAAATTTAGCTTATCTGTGGCAAGAAGTCCAACAGAGCATAAGTGACCTTGCTCTCTCTGGGTAGGTAGGAAACCACTGTCACCCCCCAATTTAGCGCTATGCTAATCAGCTCAGTTCAATTGCAACTGTTGTAACAGACGTGGCAGTTAGCAATTTCCTCCAAGCATGTTGAGCTGTCCAATGATTCTGCGGTAGTGGCAGTTTGAACAAAACTTTAACCTCACCGTGTTGTAGCAATGTGTGTGATGAGGGAGACCTAGCTAGTGGTTTCGAAAGGACAATTAATATATTTGGTAAGAAAAGACAATTAATATATTTGGGATAAAATTGAGGATTTTTTATCCACTCAACCATGAACAAAAATTATAAATAGCTTATAGTTTTACCTTTCTGAATATCAAGACTTCCACTGGTGGCTGCGGCAACATACATAGCAAAAATGTCTCTGACTGGCTCAATTGAAGTTTTTTTTATTGACACACAGATACACTGGGAAGCTTAATCTTAGTATGGATACAAAAGCTAGTGCATGCATAAGACATCACACACACACACAAAAAAAATGTGTCTTCATCAATTTTATGGCTTTGAGAAAGAAACAGGTCTACTCTGCCCACTCCTCACTAAGCCCCACCTCTGCACATTCATGATCGATTTTTGAATGTGATGAGAGGATGGAAGACTCACTAATACTGAGGGTAAATATTACCGGTCAATTCGGTCAATTCATTGGAGTGTGTGCTCCTTTGAGAAAGCATACAGTTCTCCATCTCTGAATTTTAGTTTGTTTTGTTTTGACAGTTTTGAAAATGATTTATGTAAAATCGCTACATTTCCATTAAAATACTTATTCATTTCTACATGCTGTATTTGAACAACAAGGCCTGGTTAACCAGACAGACTAAGCTTAGTCCTAGACTACACAACATTCTCAATTTAAATGTTATTGTTAAGGTTATTGTAATGTCTCTGTAAATGTTAAGGAAAATGAAGTGCAGGACTAGGCTCAAGCTGATCCCATGACTAGGCATCTCTGAAGCTTTTCTATTCTAAATCTTCTCAAACAGACTAAATCTATTTCCTCCCAACATTTCTTTAGTAAGCAAAAAAAGCAGATGTTTCACAGTTCTTCACTGCTTCATGTTTTAAATATGAAATATATGATAATCAAACTCTATAAAAGAAACACTAAATACAGTTTACTACATAAAAAGTGTTTCCAAATAAGCCTTTCTAAAGCTCCAGCTCCAGTCTGAAGATCCCACTGATATTTACGACTCAAAGGAACGTTCATGTGCATCATTTAGGTCAGGAGCTTATATTTACAAGCAGGCCTGTGGGACACAGTTTTCCGGGTTGTAGTCAATATGGGATTTGTGGAATGGAATGGTGAGTATAGATGAAAGGGAGACATCAGATTGATGGATGCTGCTGGATTTTGGACAATGTCGTCCACGAGGTGGAATAGCGTTCTGCCCAGATGTCGTCAGTTTTTCTTCATTTTCGGCCCGCTTGTCAACAGCGACTTCAGAACGTTTGTTTTGCCATGCGGAACATGCTTATAATATGAAATTTAACCTGTTAGTCAAACAGCTGGTTGAACTGCTCACAAAAAAAGGAAGCTGCAGAAGTCTTCTGACTGTTACGGTAATCTTACTGCTGCAAGTCATGTTGGAAGTACCAATTAAAGCCCTTGCCAAGGAGTTATGTATTATGTACAGTATTTGTATCTGTAGTCAAGGACAAAATAACAAGGTTCCCCAAGCAGAAATTACATACCGCTCAGTTCTGCTCATTCCGGATCACGGTTTGAGAGCAGATGTGAGACATCTTTGTTTGATTTGTGATGCATGTGTGTGTTGGACATGGTCAGTGTCACTTTGTTCCTGTTGTCTGTGTATATGACTGTAGCGTGCAACTTCTGATTGCCCGTTTAGCTTTCATGTGCAAAATGAGTTAAAGTTAAAGTCTGAACAGAAAATTGACATTTTATCCATTCATCCTTCTTCTTACCCATTTCTTCTAGGCCAGGGTTGCAGTAAACCCAGAGCCTACCCGGAGTCATCAGACGAAGGGCAGGAATACCTCCTGGACTGGGTACCAGTCTATTGCAGGGTACCGCACACCTATTCACACTGATACCTAGAGGCAATTTAGCACAGCCTATCCATCTACCATGTGTGTTTTGGGGAGGTGGGAGGAAACCAAAGCATCCCAAGAAAACCTTTGTGGATACGAGGAGAATGTGCTAAAGGCCTCATCAAACAGTTGTACACATGGTAATATTAATCATAATTCATCATATCATTCAACACACTGAACCCTAGGTTTATTATTTAGTTAATGTTAGTCCTAATGTAGAAACCATTATAAATTCATTGGAAACTGTTCGGTTTGAGGGTTTATGAAGTTGGCAAATAAAAAACGTAGAACATGCAGACTCAAATCTGCTAATACTGGATGTAAAAGATATTAAAATCAATTCATAATATAACTAACCATGTAATCCATATTTAATTATGTAATTGCATATAAATGATTATGTATTGTTTTACATTTATTACAGAAAATGAAATAATAGTCAATAATAGCTCGTTACTTTAAGCACACATTGTGCACATAACCAACTGCCTGCTGTAATCATTTGGACCAGATTAACTATCCTCTGGGGGTATAGTTTTATTTTGATTAACACCCTGTCTTGCAATTAAAGGACTCCCCATCTGGACTCTGGTTAAAAAGACCCTGCAACTCATCTGCTGACTGCCATGGAATGACTGCATGACTGCAGATCCACACTGGCCTACGCAAATTTGGGAAAGGCCGTAACCATGAAGGAAGTCATGGGTCTGTCTTGTTTCAATCAGGCGAGAACTTGCCTGGAAATTCTCTCACCACAAGTCAGATTCTGCTCCCTAAATCTGTTAGGGCAGCTTCTTATAGACGTACTCCTTTATATTTTTTCATCTCATGGTTTTCTTTCTTAATGTTATGGGATTGCATTCAGTTCTCTTTATTGGGGGTGAATTTAAAAACAGCAACACTGCACAGTGTGGATTTCAGACATACCTTAATGCTGATGTTCTCTCAGGTCCAATACTGCGTGGCTGACCTAGAGAGAGAGAGAGAGAGAAAGTGAGAGTGAGAGAGACAGAGAGAGACTTAGCAACAGAACAGGCAGTTTGAACTGAGCACTGAAAAAAACATGTACATATACACTACATGTCCAAATGTTTGTGGACACCCCTTCCGATGAATGCATTCAGTTATTTGAATTAAGTTGCACCCACCACTGAAACAGATGTGCAAATGCACACACACACACACACACACACACACACACACACACACACACATAAATGCTTGTCTAGTCCCTGTAGAGAAGTATTGCCAATAGAATAGGACTCTCTGGAGCAGATAAACATGAACCTATTGGCACCATGCTGCCTAATGCCAGGCATGGACTAGAGGGGTATAATGCCCCCCAGCATTTAGCTGTGGAGCAGTGGAAGAACTGTGTTCTCTGGAATGATGGATGGTGCTTCCTGCAGTAACATCCCCACCTTTAGTACAGGATGGGCTCATTAATTAGCTGATTAGTTGGATTGAATGTGTTGGGAGCACCGAACAAAAACTGTATTCCAGGACCTACTGGGAATCTCTTGGGAGGCTTGGAAATCTCAGGAATCCTGAAATATGTTTTATATGACCTACATGAAAGCACATATTAAAAAGGACGGTTGACCTAACTTCTGGTTTAACTTCTGGACTTTATGTTTGGGCCCACTGGCGTCTCTAGCAATGATGCTTTGCAGCTCTTTGGAAGGATGGATGGATGGATGTATTTATGTTTGTATGTATGAATGGATAATATGCTGGTCACCAGAGAACCTTATACAGAAGAAAGGAACCTTCTCTAGCAGTGCATGACAGAAAAGAGGCCAAGAAAGGTAACTGACTCAAGAATTATGACATACAGTATATCACATAATTATACTATCATATAATCCACACATTTTATCATACTTAACCCACTTAACCCCTCCACTGAGCCACATTTCCTGAAGTCCCCTCTACTCTCACCATGCTCAAACTTCGGACCTCCTTAGTTGTCATTTCACCTCCACAACTGGCTCCTTTTCACTCCCAAATAAAAAGCCTTGCTGTAATGAGAATATGAAAAATGCACACAGCCCAACCACACAATCACAGCATGAACACAGTAGATTAGTAGCGATATGCTTCTTAAAGGAGATAATGCTGATGGTATGTCTGATATAGTCCAGCCATTTGTAAACGAACAAAGGGTGGCTTATTACCATATCCAATTTAGGAAACTAATGAAATTCATCTGAGCCCCCAAGCCACTGAACACAAATGATAATTATCATAGAGACAATCCGTTTTTTCAAACAAACCGGTGAATAACAGAGGGGGAGCACTGTATTTAAAGTGAGGATCATATATGAGATGAGCTCTAAAAGTCTGATTAACAGTAATGATTGGTCCGAAACTACAGCAGCTGCCGCAAGTGATAATCAGAGCATAAGAGAGGGTCAATTACAAAGTAAATAGCAGCATCTTCAGCCCAAAAGCCGGTAATGATGCACTTGTCAATAATGAACTGAAATTAACATTAGGCAGGCTTTGTTCTACCGGGGTGCAAAAGCATGCATTGTACTCTGTGTTTGAAAGTTGAGAGTTCAGTTCAGCAGTCTAGCAACACTATATGGACAAATGTATTGGGACACCTGCTCATTTATTGTTTCTGCGGTAGTCAAGGTTATTAAAAAAGAGTTCCTCCTGCTTTTGTTGGAGTAACTGTCTCTACTGTCCAAAAAGGGTTTCTGCAGTTAAGTTAAGTTAATCAGCCACCAGCAACTTTATTGAAAACCACACTCACTGTCCAGTCTATCAGATCCACTGACCATATAGGAGCACTATAAATTAAAGTTCTATATTTCCAAGACTGTAGTCCATCTGTTTCTCTGTTAGCCTCCTTTCACCCTGTTCTTCAAAGCTCAGGACCCCACAGCTTCACTGGCTTAAGATGGTCCACAAACTAAAAATATCCAGCCAATGTGAGTGGCAGTGGGCAGCTACAAGGTGGATCAAATAGGTAGGAGTGTCTAATAGAGTGGACTGTGAGTGGACAGACACAGTGTTTAAACACTCCAGCAGCACTGCTGTGTCTGATCCACTCGTACCACCATCGCAACACACACTCATTTCGATTAAAGATTCAGGTTGAGGTGCATATTTGTACACTCTACTCAACAACTTTCTGCGATGGTACATGTCCACTTCCTTTGCCTCGCCGCTTAAATCCTATGAAGAATTCCATGCCGTGGCCAGTGGACGCATACCGTGCACATGCAGGGAATGTACTTAAACTTTAGACTGGGAATGTAATCGGACGCAGGCATTTACATGGTTGTTATTCTTCTATTTAGCTTATGATTTGAAGGATTTCCCACATTGAGTCAGATGGAAATTGTATTCGGAATGGCCTCAATTGGACTAGTGTATCCTGAATGAGGGGTATATATAGGCGTATTCTATTCCAACTGAGCTATTAGTCGAGTTATTAATGGATTATATGGCAGCATGTAAATGTAGCTATTGTGTCAAGTTTCCGGGTAAATGGACCAATACAAATGCTCCAAAATTGACTTGAAAATAGTCAAGAACTTACTTTTCCTGTAAATTCGGCATTTTGGAGAGGCTTTAGAGTTTAGAGAGGTATTTTAATACAGTTTTAATACAGTGTTCAGTAAATGCGTCCAACATTTTCCTGAAACATCGGGTTAAACCTAAACATCTGTCCAATGCCCCAAAAAAGTAACTACCTGTACACCAAGACGATCCAGCTTTCTTTGTGCACTCACAATATCTTCTAGAACCAAGCTTTTTATTTGGTAAAATGATCTCTCTGCTAAAAGAGAATGCTTGACTGCTCCACAATTCAGTCACACAAGGCCTCAGTCACATCATGTCTTCTCTGAATCTGCGGTTGGATCCGCATCATAAGGCATCCCGAGCTAAATGAATGTGAAACTGTGCCGGCAGGTTTTGAGAAGGCCTTCTTAATTAAATGTAAAACATAGCCGCTGGCAGCAGGGAAAATACAGGACCAAACAATCAGGGGAAAGCAATTCTCATTTCTGAGTGTGCCCCCGCTGTGGCCCTATTCATACAGTGATGCAGGAGGGCGGTGGCTCATTACTCTGCCTTCTAAAGTCAATCTGTAAACAACCGATTCCTAAACGTGAAAGTAGAGAAACTGTATCAATTCCATGTCATTTTTTTTTTCTTCAGGTAGGATTAGAATATAAAACAGTGTGAAGAGAAAGCATGGGACAAGAAAGTCATGCTCTATGATTCTGCAGCCAAGTGTTTCAGATTGAGGTATTTATTTTTTTTTTTTACTGTTTTTACAGATTTCATAAAAGTCTGCAGTCGCTTGCTCATTTTGCTGACTCCGGTGGCTGGAGGCTTTATAGGCTGAAGGTGGAGGAGCCATAGGTCACTAGCGGCTCATCCATGCATTGCGTTCGAGTCTAGTACACCTTGATTGTGCAGTGGGTTGGGAGGTGGTGGAGATGGGTGCCATCACCTAAGTCAATTTCATGACTGACTGACCTCCCCTCAGCCATATACTGTGATCCACGAGAACTCTTAGCACCCTCCCTCTCTCAAGCTAATGTCTATTGCTTTTCAATTACGCCATTATTGAGACCACATCTCAACATTACGTAATTGGCACAACTTAAGCTGGACGATGAGCCCCGAAGATGGCAAAGTGCCAGGGATTTGCTTCAACAAGACTTTAAACATAGAGTATGTCAGACTTGCATGTAAGACTACAGTAGATCGTAGGTGGTGATAGGAATTAGGAGCCTACAGCATTAATAGAGATATTTTATTCACTATCCACAACTTACCTCAAAACTATTGAAAAATTATGTCTCAGGCATCAGGACACATACACTATACAGACAAAAGTATTGGGACACCTGTTCATTCATTGTGTCTTCCGAAATCAAGGGTTTAAAAAACAGATTATTCTATTTTTTGCTGGAGTAACTGTCTCTACTGTCCAGGGAAGAAGGTTTTCTACTAGATTTGAGAACATTGCTATGAGGATTTTATTGTGTTAGTGAGGTCAGGATGCTGGATGATCACCACCCCACCTCATACCTAGCTCCCCAACTCCCCAAACCCAAAATTACTGGCTGCACCAACCAACCAGTACTGGAGCACCAACCATCATCCCAGAGAACACAGTTCCACTGCTCCACAGCTCAATGCTGGGGGCTTTATACTCCTCTGGCCCATGCCTGACATTTGGCATGGTGCCTGTAGTTATCTGCTCCAGAGAGTCGTATTCTATTGGCAGTACTTCTCAGCAGGGGCTAGACAAGCTGTGTGTGTATTTAAACGTCTGTGTCAGCAATGGGTGGCTCCCCAGCTCGGATACAACAGCTAGCATTAAGAGTTTTGCCAAAGTACTATAATTGGTGTAGCATGGTTTACTTTCCATGAAGAATGCAGTGTTGTTGCCCAGTACACTACACCAACCACCAGGACACCAGGAGATGCTCCAGGAAAACCTCAAATGTCTCACTAACATTCCAGCTTTAAAACAGAATCAGCCGTAGAGCCTCTACACTAAATATCTGAGGAACTGAGCTATGGGAGTTTAGACAAGCAACCGAGCTGCAAATCTGAGTTTTCTCTACAAAAAGAAGAAAAACGGTTAAGGGAAAAATTTTGGTCCTGGGAGAACAGATTCCAGCATGAACTGACATCGGGAATTATGGCAGGAGCAGCTTTGTGAAATCCCGGACAGAGATAAATCAACCCAAGCTGTTACGTAAGCGAAATGTCACCAAAGCCTTTTTCCTTCAAAAGCCCATCTTGAAAATAACGTTGGGCCTCCCTGATGCTCCATGGCAAGAGTTTGGGAGGGGAAAAAAAGCATTATGACAGTGATATATGGCTCCATAGTACTACCTCAATTTGGCAATTAAATCTTAATGTGCTTTTGAAAAATCTCAAACACACTCTCTATGGGGACAGCTCTCTCTCCGAAACCTCAGCTACATACTTAAACACAGCACACTCATGTATAATTTACATTATGAAAAATGAGCTTAAATTCATAGGGAGACAGTTTGTTTTTGAGCAAACAACAAACCAGCAGTTGGCCTAAATGAATGTAATTAGACTTTCGTACATCCACAGAAAATTGAATACTGCAAAATGACTCCCTATGTCCTCGTCATATTAATGCTTTCACAACCCTGTGTTTCCTTCCTTTTAACATAATGGTACAAAGTGAATTCGCTCTTGCACCTTTACTTGCACGTTCTTACCCAGTTTTATTCATAGGGAAAAAAAGGGTTCTTGCCAGACAAATCTACTTAACCCACTTAAATCTGTGCTTAACACTGCAGAGGAGAAAAGCCCACTGCTGGAATCCAGGTCTGAATCATGTTCATCCATCATTGAAAGGGAAGAGTGGCATGCTGCCTCGCTTCTAAAGTGCTCAACAATGCACCAGCCAGTCAATTATATAAGCAGTCAAATTCCTCTTCCCTCCACTGTTCTCTATAAGAATATGTTTACCTGCATAATGTACGGCCTTTGTACTCTAGACTTCAGACAGAAATACATTATACTGTATACCCAGAAGTATTCTATTTACTAATTTAGTAAATTGTCTTAAGTAATCACCATAGAAAAGCACAGCTGATAGAAAAGGACACTCTGGAGCACTCACACATGAGCCTAAGAAGAAGCCTGCCCAATTCCAATCTCCAGCTAAAGGGGTATAAAGACCCGACCATTGGGCTGTGCAGCAGTGGAACCGCATTCAACCACATCATCTAGCACATTTGGGATTGGAGTTGGAGTGGCATTCACGATCCAGCATCAACACCTGACGTCCCTTATGTTCATGTGGCTAAATGCATTCAAATACTCACAATGTTCCAACATTCAGTGTGAGGCCTTCCCAGAGTAAAGTAGAGTAGATGCTGGCCTGTGAAGAAGTGAAGAAATGTTGGACAAGCATTTGTTATATCACACTTTTTTGAAAAAGGGTCCATTAGTAAAAGTAAGTAATAGTTCTATATAGAACCACGACAAAGAAACATTTCCATACATGTTTGGACATTCAATGTAAATCTGATCAAAGGTGGTCTTATAACTTTCTATAGAAAGGTACAGGATAGAGAGAGGCTGATAAATTGGGCAGCAACAGATGGGCTACATTTGTAGTCTGTAATTGTAAAGCTAAATGTTGCTTAAATGTTTGCAGCAACAGTGCTCTACTGATTCGGCATTTGTTTTGCTCCCGGTGATTCTCCTGCAGAGTTTTATTGCAGCTGTAATCAGACCCGCCGGATTCTCCCATTCAAGTGCTCCAGAAGCCTCTATCAACTCAATCAGGTGTGTTAAAATAAGAATTTGTAGAGAATGAAACAGTTATCAGTGTAAGGAACTTTATCAGTGAGGGATTTGAAGGCTTTTTCCATAGAGTGCTCTATAAAAAGCACAGCACTAAACAGTGGAATATTCAGCACAGTTAAGATGTTGTTGTTCTGTGTTGGTTGTTGGCAAGTTGGTTTGTCTATAATTTAAGTCACATGGTTCACTATGTACAGTACCAGTCAAAGGTTTGGACACATCTGTTCGAATGTGTGCCGCTTATCATCTTAAACACATTTGGGTGACCATGTATTTGTATTCAAAAAGAGGACATTTGGGACACTGTTATTTACCGTAGTCAGGGTGTCGTGACTGGGGGGTGGGGGCTGGCAGATCAAGTCTTTTTTGAAAACAATAATATGGTCACCATAGCATTTGACTTTTAAGATGATGATCAGCACATATTCAAACAGGTGTAACCAAACCTTTGACTGGTTCTGTAAATTAACAATTTATGTATTACAGTGCTAGTCATTTTCCCCCTTTGGTATCTAGGTAAATGCAGCCAAGCAAGCTCTCCCAATGGTTAGGAATTCATGAGCAGAACTGAAGGGCGAACACATAAGATTAACCCTCGATGTAATTAGTAATGAAGGAATCAACCAATCAGGTTTTGATTTACAGTAGTTGGGAGTCAACTCATGTTCACAGCAATGTTTCAACAACTAGTGTATGGCAGTCTAACCAGGTGTTAGTCAGTGGAAATGGAAAACAGCAACAGCAGCAGCTCTGTGCCTGAGTCACTGTAAAATAGGCAACATTCAGGGTAAAATTCATGTAAATATCTGTTAAATGTGTCTAAATATACCATATTTTAGGCTTCAAATTCCATTTTTTTATCCCAGGCTTTGGAACGCAGCTATAGTCTAGCGTAGGGCTGTTAGGTGAAGTATGTTATGATGATATAGAATATTTATTGATAATCCAAGTAGTTCAGAACAACAGCAGAAGAAACAGATCCCAAACCTTTTCAAGTCTTAAAGAGTAACAAGAAGTTTATTCCAGAGTTGAGGAGCTTTGTGAGAGAAGGTTCTTTGCCCTGCATTGTTTTTTTTTTCCTAACGCAAGGGTGTCTTCATCAAGTACGGTCAGAAATAATTAAGGGAATAGCTCTAGCATACCACTAGAATCCCATATGAGAGTTATCAAAAAAATATCAAAAACAATTATCAGACAAACTGGACATCTGAAATGTGAAGTGAGGTTTTATAGATTGAAGAGTCTAAATTTAAGATGTTTGGAAGTGGAAAAATTCAGAAAGCTGCCACAGAAATGAAAGACTATTTTAAACATGTCCACAAACACCTGTCAAAAGTGGCAGAGGGTGTGTGCAGATGTGTGCAGTTTGGAGATGTATAAGAATATCTGGAGATGGTGATTTGTTTGTGACAGAAGGCATCATGAATGCTGATCAGTACAAACACATTTGAACACTCTCTGGAAAATATTTTCATTCTACATCAAGATAACAACCTCAAGCACACTGGTGACGGGTTCAGGATGCACTTATCTAACTAAGAATCTGCTGGCAGCACTGAAACATTTGACACTGAAACATCTGAGGCTTCTGCATTCCTCCTGTTTTTTTTTCTCTTAATGAAAAATCAATGAAATAAATAAATGAATATATATGCTCTGACCAGCCATACCATTAAAACTACCTGCTAATATCATGTACCCCCACATGCCTTCATGGCACCAAAGCAGCTCTGACTTGTCAAGGCATGGACTCCACAAGACCTCTGAGGGTGTTCTGTAGTATCTGGCACCAAGGCATTAGCAGCTGTGAGGTTGTGACATAAGCTCCATAGACCAAAAATGAGTCAGCTTGCATGTTTACGGTGGTAGTAACTTCAGGCTCCTGCTGATGGCGCCGCACGAGGATGATCTGGCTATAAACGTCTTGCTGGAGGTGTGGAAAATGGGTCGCATAAAGGTTGAGTAATTGAATTTGGGCGTGCCGAATTTGCAAGTGTATGGAAGCACATAGTCATAATGGTCTACCAGCAGCGGCAGATATTGGTGGTGAAGGACATGCATTGACTTCAAGAAGCCATTCTTGTTTGATGTGAGAAGAATTCCCTATAGACTGGGATTTTTGCCACTGCTGGTAGACCCTTATGACCGCACACTTCGATACACCTGCAAACTTCCCATAGTGAAATATGTTAGTGTAAAAATTTCATTATGGTTACACAGATGCCAAGCAGCCTCATTCAATTATTGCATAGTGAAATTTATTTATTATATTTATTTAGTTGCAGTTGATCCTTTATCTTCCAGCTTATCCTCTATCATACTGAAGCCCCTGCAAGCTGCATCTCAATACTGTCTCAATACATGTCCAGGCCTATAGGCCTCACTCTGAAGAGCTGAAATAAAGGCAAACGTTGAACCACATCTGGACTTTAAGAGCAGCAGTAGCCTGATCTTCTGACTCCCCCTCTCTTTCTCTCTGTTCCTGCGATCTCCCACTGCATTCTCATGATTAATGGTGTTCTGGTGGAGCGAGACAGCCTTTCTTTTACTCCGGGACTACTCTGGCCACCATCTGCACGCCTTAATAGTCATCACAGTAAAACATATTCTGACAATGGGAAGTGCTCAGAGGAAGCTGTCTCACAGCTTATTTTGAATGTAGATATCTTTTATAAGTATGAACTACCAGCAGGGGTTTAAAGGTGTTACCATATATTACTCTGCATGCGTGTGTGTGTGTGTGTGTGTGTGTGTGTGTGTGCATGTGGATGTGTGTCTCCTACAGTCTCTCAAATGCTATTTCTTCCTCCATTACAGAAAGTCAACTTGTAAAAGTCAATAACATAAGTGAGAAAGAAAAACAACCTAGGAGGTCTCTGTGGTTGGGGTCATACCGGCCACTTTATTGGAAACACACTTTGTACTCATTTACTAGTGACTAGTTTTTGAGGCAAACCTACCTCATAGATCCAGTGTAGAGACACTCAGTCAGAGACTGTAGTCGTATCATTATGCTCAATTTCTCAACCACTCATTCAATATGGGTCCGTTTTTTGACCCCACACTCTTAAACATAAAGGTGCTACAGACGTTTTGAGCAATTCCATAGAAGAACCTCTTTTGGTGTCATGATGAGCCATTTTTGTAATAGAGGTGGGGGTGTAAGTGTGAAGAATTTTTTAATCATGTGGATTCTTCAAACTGCTTCTTCTAAAGCTTTGCTCAAAGAACCCTTAGTACACTGTTAAAAGTAAAGATCCTTGAGGAACTTTTGGAGGTTCTTAAGGTGCTTTGAGGAACATTCAAGAAAATGTTTTTAGAAGAAAAAGGTTCCTTAAAGGTTCCTCAAAGCACCGTAAGAGGTTCCTCCACAGTCTTTACACTGAAGACCCTCCAAAAGTTCCGCAAGGAACTGTGTAGTACCTTTATTTTTAAGAGTGCATATTATTTGGTTGGGGAACCATTTACTGCACTGCTGTGACACTCGTACGGAGCTGTCATGGTAGTGGGCCGAGTGCTGGTACAATTGTTTCAGGCACTTCAGGCAGTGTTGCTGGATGTGGTAAACACTTCAGGTTCTAGGTTAAGAATTGTCCACTACCCAAAAACTCAAGCCAAGAGCAGCTCTATGGTCAGAAACTGACCAATGATGAGCTTGAACATCAGTAGGTAAGATACAGTCTCGAACTGTACACCAGCAAGGTTCAGCCACAAAGTACAACAGTCTAATGAAGTGGCCAGTGAGTGTGCATTTGCAGGACTCAGAGATGTGGGAAGTAAGATGTGGGGGTGCTGAGGGGGCTGCAGCTCCCCCGCCCCCAATTTTCAGGCTTCTTTAATCACAACCGTTAAAAGTAATTAAAAGCAATAATCGGAGCACAGTAAAGAACCATGTGTGGTTGTTTTTAGGTTGGAGTTTATGTGTATTTTGCATTGCATTGTTAAAATGAATGTGGCTTTTTCATTACAGCAAGCCCACACGCTTCCCTCACCAGCTGTTTGCCCCTTGTGAGGCGTGTCACTAAAACACAAGCAGGTTTAAAGTCCAGAGTGAAAAATAAAGTAGTTCTCTGCCCCAAAATGGCCTTTTATTGGGCCTCGTTCACCAACCGCTCTTAAGAAGAAAGTTCTTCTTGGGATTTGTTTATTGCTAATCACTATAAGAGCAGAGCTGTGAATTACAAAACAAATTAAAGAAAGTACTTTTGTTGAATTAAGGCTCCGTGTTTTGAGACTACATTAGACCCTCAATATCAGTGGCTTTCCCACCCTCTCAGAACATTTAAACAATGCACATTAGGGTGTCATTAACAATGTTGTGGAGGCGGGGCTTAGTGAGGAGTGGGTGGGGAACAATGAAGCCAATTAGAGACTTTTCTATTTTGTATGTAGAGCATCAATATTCAGGTGGTCGCTGCCCACTGATATGTAATAGTAGGGAAAACTCTCACTGCTTCATCATCAATTGAGGCAGAGTTACAGACACAGCAGAATGGATGAGTTTCCAACCTCTAGGGGGCGCACCAGCCAGGTAAATGTGTACAGTGAAACGTGCCCTCTGCATTTGACCCATCTGTGGTAGTGAACACACACACACATACTAGTGAACTAGGGGCAGTGAGCACACACACACACTTGGAGCAGTGGGCAGCCAACTCCAGGAAGCAGAGAGGGTGAAGGGCCTTGCTCAAGGGCCCAACAGTGGCAGTTTGCCGAGTGCGGGTTTCGAACCTACAACCCTGTCATCAACAGTCCGGAGCTCCAACTGCTGAGACACCACTGCCTAGTGGTTTGGAATGGCTTGGTTTGGAAATTTATCAGCAAAGAATAGTAATTGTCTATAAATGTCTATATATTCTATTTAGTTTGTGAAAATTATCCAAAATTCAGATTTTTCATAATGCCACTTACTCATGTGTATGTGGCTTAAAATTTCAACAGCTTCCCACAACCCTAGTGTGTTTTCAAAACATGACTATCCACCTTATTCCGCCACGGCCGTTTTCAAGAGTATGTTTTGGCTAGCTGTGCTAACCCAACACTCCAACGTCCAGCTGTTTAACGCTATTTTGAGCAGAGCTAACTAGCTTTTCATCACAGCACAAAAAGATCGGAATGCTGTGGGGCACCATACCCAAAGAAAAAGAGGACCTGCGTCTGTGGCTGATGGCGCTAAATATTTAGAGCAGAGCTAACTAGCTTTCCAACGCAACACAAATGCACCCTACCCAAAGAAGACCAGGACCTGTGTCTGTGGCTGAAGATGCTACATTTAAAACATCCACCCAAATGTCCATACATCTGCTCTTACATTTTGTGGACGGGTGGAAGCTACAGATATTTGTGAGCCTAAGACCTAGCCTAGCTAACTAAGCGGCTGACAAGCATGCGTCCTCTTCATCACAGCTTCACATCCAAGACATTTCTCAGGATGTAAGGATGTTCTAGTGTGGGTTTTCCCCAACAGCAGAACAGATGTACAGATGGTGGTTTTAAATTTAGCATCTTCAGCTTCAACCACAGGCACAGGTCCTCTTCTTTGGAAGGCCGTGGATAGTTATATGGTGCTCCACAGCACTCCCGTCTTTTTGTGCCGTGTTCATAACGCTGTTGTTCAAGCAAAAGTCTCCATGTCTTCCAGTTACTGTGATTCCCTGTGTTTATTATTGCTGTGGTTGTAATCTATATAAACGGATCCGCTGTAGCACCGGAAGTTCTGACAAGTGCTAGTCTGTTTAGTAAGTAATAGTGTTTGGCTATAAAAGTTGAGCTCATGACTGTCTGACACTTTTGCCATTCACAGCTCCCTTTTCAGGACTGAAGCCAAACGTGTTCCTGAGGTTGCAAACACGTATAGATTGTCTGATTTCGACCCTGACAGTGCAGCTTCTCATTGTGGAGGTGGACGTGTTCATAACAGCACTGAAAGTTGGCACATATCTGCAAGACCCAACTTTGCCCTTGCTGAGACTCATTGACTACGGGCTGTCTGCGTGACTGTTTCCACTTCGATTAGACCTGACCCTTCAAAGAAAAAGTTTTTAAAGATTTTTTTTTAAATGAATGAATAAAGTATGGCAGCGATAGTCAGATTTAAGATGAACAGAGACCAGAGAGAAGAACCACACTGAATTATTAACAAAAATTGACACTGATTTAACTACCAAGGGCTTTTTAAAATCATTCACCTTTTCGTTGACTCATCACACAGGTTTTGTCTCATGTTGGACAGTAGTGTGAACCCACTGACTGAATTGTTTTACTCAACAAATGGCCAGGTGACCCATGGGCCTTAAAAGCAGGCCTTAAAAGAGGACCAATGAGGACCCTGGTTGAAGTAATTGGGGAGGAGCCAAGATGGCTGAAGGGAGGGGATGATCATGTATTTTGTGTTGTAGGGTTTGGATTTGTGGGATTTGTTTAAATGTGTGTATTTCCCTGGAGTTTATAAGTGTGTGTTAGAGAGATGCTTTGTTTTTTCCCCATTTTACTTATCAGTACTAACAGATTACCTCTAGTTACCTCAAGTATTCCTCAAGTCCTATTTGGACGGGATTAGTTTAACATAGGGACAGATGTGGCTAATGTAATTATTATTAATTCTCAGTGATTTCAGTCCCATCTGAATGTCGGTCATTTTTACAGACTGTGATCTCCTGCTTCATTAAAGAATCTGGCACCTTTTACCTTCTGTAAAATAAATTGTAAAAATCACCTCAGGTTTTATTAATCCTGTGCAAATTGATGTAAGTAAATATTGTCACCCTGTAACACATGGGCCTTAAAAGCAGGAAAAGCTTCTTGAGGTGCTCTTCCAAATGGGTTGATTCCATGCCAAATGGGTTGATTTATGCTCATTCTTAACTTTAGGGTTTGAATTGAATGAATTACACTCATTAGACAATGGCCTTCTCAGCGGCTTCTAGATGTGAATGACCATGCAGGTCTATGCTTAATTCCCTTATTCTAAAGTCATGTTTATTAAACCCATGGCTCATGGATTAGCATAAATGTTCTTCTTTAGACCTTTAGCCGAATTAGGCTACAGACAGTTGTTCAACTTTGGTAGAAGTTGGTGGTTTCAATATAAACTGGTAGTCAAAAGGAATTGCTCAAATGCCTTCACTGATGTGCCAGTTTATTAGATATACCTGCCTTGCACCTATAAGGTCCATCCACCTCATAGGCCCGCTGGGGGTATAATTACTTTATCTTGTTGTTGGCCACCCTCCACCACATTCATCACTGGTCAGTTTCTGACCCCAGGGACACTATTGACCAAATATTATTATGGGTGATGAACCATTCTCAGCACACCAGTGACACTGACATGGTTATACTATCAGTTCTTCTATCCTCTTAACCTTTACACTTTCTTCTGGTGCTCTGCTTTTCTGGTGTACAGTTAGAGACTGTAGCCAATCTCCTGATGCAGATGTTTGTGTTTGTGCAATCCTCTCATCAGTGGTCAGTTTCTGACCACAGAGCTGTTCTTGACTGGGTGTTAATGACACTGTTACTGTTACCATTTTGCATGTCTGTTACTGTTTCTCTTGTTCTCTGGTTCTTCCTCCACAGGTATACCTACTTAGCATCTAGCAATACATGAGGACCACTGACCAATGAGGACCCTGGTTGAAGTAACTGTGGAATGAGCCTACCTTTAAAGCCATGATGGCTAAAGGGGTGGGGATGATCATGTATAATGTATTGTAGGGTTTGTACTATTTTAATGTGTGTTTCTAGGTGTGTGTAAGAGAGATGCTTTGATTTTACCCATTTTACCAATCAGTACTAACATATTACCTCTAGACTAGGCATTATTTTTTATTTCTCAGTGATTTCAGTCCTATCTGAATGTCTGTTATTTACAGACTGTGTGCTCCTGCTTCAGTAAAGAATCCGGCGCCTTTTACCTTCTAAACTGTAAAAAGCACCTCAGCTTTTATTAATACTGTGCAAATTGATATGGGTAAATACTGTCATCCTGTGGAACAGGGTTTTTTCATATTTTTCATATTTTTTTAAGTATGGAGGTGTGAGGAGACATTTAGTATATATATATACCTTGGGTCATATAAGTCATTGTGTAGTGTAGCCTATAGCCTACATATGTGTTATGAACATGTAGCTGATTTACAAAAAAAAAAACATTTTTACTCTACGTGGGTAAAATTATCACGATATTTTGCGGCAGTGCATAAATTGAATTGCCACTCCGATCTCAGTCAACTGATTCAAGTCATTTGGTATATGTCTGACTTTAAGTCAGTCAAGTCAAGTCAAGTGGGTTTTATTGTCATTTCAACTACATACAGAGTACACAGTGAAACGAAACAACGTTCCTCCAGGACCATGGTGCAACATAGACAGTGCATACAAGACACAAGTGCAACACAAACAAACAAGTGCGGACAGACAACACAACACAGTACAGACCAGAGAATAATAAATAATGACGGTAGTGTGCAAATTGTGCAATGTGCAATAAATAGAGTCCAGTGAGGTAGTAAAGTTATTAGTGCAAATGCTTGTGCAAAAAATGCTTCCCATGTTATCTGGGGTAAATGGTTGGAAAGAGAGAGAGAGAGGGAGAGTGTACATGTACCAGAAAGACTTTAGCTGTCCATGTTCTTCATTTTTGGTGTTCTTTAGTAATCCTTACAAACATATCTGAGCTGTTCTTTGACTGTTAGCGTGAAATACAGCTATGACCAGAAAGCATACTGCCGCTTTCATACAAAGCTTCCATTAATACTGCTTTCACTTTCTGACAGTTTGAATCTGGTGATTTACATGGATAATTTCATAACAAACTCATAGAAACGCCCAAAAATGACTGGAAGTCAATGCTGCTTACATTGACTTCCATTGAAAGAAGTTTTTTTCCTTCTCTTGTAAAGCTGCCACTTTGGAAATAAGTTTGAGGGGTGATGTGAATTTAATAGGCCATGTCTAACAAGCAAGCATGAAAAAGAAATCCAACAAGAATGAAGTTTAATGTATTCCTTTAAAGTACACTGTGTAAGAGAGTTCTTTTAATGAATGGTCTTGGGTGCCTTCCTTAAGATTACAATTGGAGGCAGTTTAAATGATTAAGCTATATTAATTTAAAAAAGGGTAGTGATTTCTCTCATGGTGTATTTAAATGAAGTATAATATTTGATTAAGATTTTTAATAATCTTGTTCTGCTGAAGCGCCAGAGCAGCACAGTCTATTAGCCCTGGAGTGAAAGAGAATGTTCTGGAATCAGCGATCTCCTACCCGATATGCTGCTGAGCTCTCGCACATTTCCATTCCACTCTTGCAAGCAAAATGCACATGCAAAGCTTTTTTTTGTGGTCATGGTGTGGTTTAAGAAAGCGATTGCATGTGTTTTTCTTTGTGAGGGATGTGCTAGTTCTCCTGAGCCTCGGAGGTGTAGGAGGCAGCTGAGTGGCTTAGCTGTGTGTTTTGTTGTGAATAAGAGGGTTTTGCACATGCAGAAAATGCTTAAGCATCCTGGACAGTATAGCATAAGGTGAATGGTCTCTAAGTAATCACAAAGCAGCTACACAACATAGGTTTCCATTTATTCACCCATGTAAACACTGCATGAGGCGAGAATGCACACCAGTCCTCGTAACATGTTAGCATAGCATTAAAAACGGTGAACACAACACTGTGTAGTCATTCTGAGCAAACTTGTGGACCAAGAGGACCAAGATGAATGAGTTGTAAGTGTTTCTCATTACGCTGAATAGAAGTGACTTGTCCAGACTCATATGAACTGCTAGAAATGAACAATTTTGTGGGCAGATAATGAATAAATCAGTTGGGATGTACGATTATGGAAGTCAATATCAAAAGACTTTAGAGGAACCCAAATTCTGCATAAAACCTTTTTTTTGTTTCCTGCTGTGAACCGACTGCTTAAATACTACTTTGATAAGTGATTTTTTGTAAATTGGCTTTTACATCTAATATTGCTTATTAGCTTATTTTTGAATGGGTTAACATTTAAGCAACTTCTTCTACTGGATCATCTTCCTTTTTAAAGACAATGCTTGATGAAATGAGGTAAAAATAACCTTAACATTCTTACAAAATTCTCAAATGAAAAAGTATGTACATCAACTAAATTTAAGTGATTTCATTAGCCACATGTTGTATCCAGTGTTGTTACCTTCTCCGAGTAAATGGCCACCCAGCCCGACCTGCTGGAAAATTGCCCGCTGATGTCCCCTCTACCTGCGTCAGACCAGCTGCCACCAACCAGTCTGACCATCAGGCCCCCCACCCACCACCACCCATACCAGACCAGCGGCACACCCTCCTACCGCTTCTACCTGTTTAATGACCATGTTAAAACCTAAATGGACTCGTAACTATCTGCCACTATTAATATCACCACTATTGACTATCTGTTGTATCTGGTTTGGTCATTTTTATCATTAATGTTCAAATAGCTCTGACCAGAGGGTCCCCCTTGTGAGTCTTGGTTCCTCCCAAGGTTTCTTCCTCCAGCTCCAGTGAGGGAATTTTTCCTTGTCGCTGTTGGGGCTCACTGGGGGTCTTTGATCCTTCATGTCTTACGTCACTTCTTTTTTGTCTCTGTCTTTTACTAATTACTCATTATGTAAAGCTGCTTTGTGACGACAACAGTTGTAAAAGGCACTATACAAATAAATCTGATTTGACTTGACTTGACATGTAGGTTTTCCACTGTGGGACAGGGGTACAAGGTACTCTGTTTAATAAAGGGCAAGAAAACCTACAGTAACTCTGCAAGCTATCTGTGATGATTTTGTTGTGCAACAAACATGATTTGTTTTTGCATATACGGAATCCGTTAATTTTGTAAACTTTCACAGGTGAATTTAACCGGATGACTTTTATCTCTGTTGTTGGCACAGCAATAACCTAGAGGGCCGATCAGTTGTGTCCCAGCAACCTGTAATTTTGACAAATCTCAAAAGGATAAGATTGTGCTCTACTTCATCCCATATGTTGCTGGCATCTCTTAAAACAGCTCAAACTGTGGGAACATGTGCTCATAATGTTTCAGCTCCAGAATGAGCTGTTGAAACTCTCTGTGCTACAAAGAGCAGAGGATATATTCTGCTCTACTGTTCATTTTCTGCAGCATGAAAAATACAGCAAACACATGGCATTACAACTGGTCAGTATAATAGTCTTGGTGCTGTATTTAGCTCTTTCATGAGGTTTATTTGCATAACACTGAGAGTGTAATGGTCTTTTCAGCCAAATTTCCCTAGAAATGAAAAATATTGGGCTACATTTGAAGCTCTATTGTTAATTTTCCATTCCTGCCTCCTTCCTCATTGTTCCACCTTACCTTACCTTATCAAGTTTTGCTTCTTTGCTTTGTCCGGTCGTGAATTGTTTCCCCTGTGTTTGCGAATGCTAACCACTAGTCTTTAAAATACTCTGAAAATACAAAATAAAGTTTGACTTAATCACAAAGTATGACATAGCAAAGAATCTTGCAGGGTCACTATTTGCTAGACTGCAACTAGAGTAATTTTGGCTAATCTGTTTATTTTTTCATGTTTCTTTTATTATTATTATTATTATTATTATTATTATTATTTCATTTTCCTGTTAATTAAATTATTTATGTTACAAGGCCTCAGAAGAGTCTCCTCCATGTCTCACTCACCCATCAGAGATGTTATCACATCACAATTTGCATACGCCAAGACTAAGACCTGTGATATTAAACCCAATAAGAAGAGTTCAGACAGCTATCCTAACCACCTTACACCAACCAATCGAGATGACGGGAGCACACTGCAGCTCTAGTAGGATACGTGATTTTTTTCTGACAAGGCTGTTTGGTGTAAGGACAGTAAGGAGGTTTTAAAGGTTTTTCAGTGGTTGTTTCTCTAGTTTTTTGTGGTCTTTTGTTTTATTGTCATGAAATCATTAAAATCAACCTTACATCCAGCCTCAACACATCACAACACTCTACAGCCTTAAACACACATGCTTCAGACACACTAAAACTGCAGCAATATCTCCAATATCATTCAAAAAGTGCATCACCAAGTTAAAATCCAACCTCCTGGACGTTCTCATCCTATTTTTTAATCTCTTTCTAGATCTATTTCCTTTCTCTCTCTAACTGCCTGTCCCAGAGCAAAGATCATGAGTACCTCCATAATACTACTTTCCTGGCAGCAAAGACTATATTAAAGATTAAAACGGCGTTCGCTTCACCTGCTGCAGTTCACATTGGGATCCTCTGGGTCATATGGAAATGATATGACTGTCCAGAGTGAAATATATTTACTTCAGGTGTATTAACCACCGCATAGCTGCCGGGGCTTGGAGAAAAGTGGTTCCACCATTCTCAATACTGGGCTCTGTAATTGGAAGTGGAGTGTATTTATGATGAGGGAAAAGTGTGAGAATCTGAGCTAAGACTATGATAAGTAGGCACGAGGATGTCAGGTAATATTGACAATTTTCCTCTTTCTGAGGTCAAACGCACAGTAAAGCATAATTTCTTCCTCAAGACGTCAGTGAATTTGCAGAAATCTCCCTTCATAATGTGGAGACAGTTATAACATATGAAACAGTGCTTGAAGCTACTTGTTTAAAATGGACTCCTTAATGAAGCACTGAATTCACCAAGCCTATTTTGTCGAACTTTATCAGAGAGTAAAAGTCATTATTTAGTCATATTTGCTTTCGTCTATGTGCAGAAAGTGCGCATGAGCATGAGTCGAACTGGGGTTATACTGGGCTGCTAATATATCATTACCATATGTTATATTATTAGAATTGCTGTTATACTTGCTACAGACTTTGTAGTTTGTAAAGTTTGGAGTTTCCACCAGTTCTCTCAATGTACAATAGAGCTTGATCACAGTCACTGCATCATCACATCCGACCTACATCCGACACATCCGATAGTAGGGTTTTATTTTGTACTTTCGCCTGCATCATTTATCAGAGTTTTATTCAGCCTTCCTCAGAAATCTTCATTGGGCTTTAACACGGCCAACAGAAGGCCAGTTAGCATGTCTGGAAATTCGGCTCCTCCAACAACGGACGAAAACCTAGTTTGTCATGGCCGAAGCGCGTCGCACAAAGGTTTAAAACATCTGTCTGACTCTGCACGGGGCTCAGCGGTGAATGCGTTCAGTGTGGAAAGCAGTGTCGTTCAGATGGCAGAGCTTATTGGAGTCGGATCCATGAGGAATCCGCCTGAGACGAGTTTAGCAAAGCGGAGAAGGAGCAGAGCGTTTCGTTCGGTTAACCCCACATCACATCTCTGACTGGACAGACTAAAGACCAGCACTGAGCTTCATTCTGATTGAGAAAAAATCAATCCAGCAGGTTTGACGCCTCTCACTCAGTCCAAGTAAACATTAGCAGAATTAGCAGCAATAGCAGCAACATTAGCAAGCGCCCTGAACACCGCAACTATCAAAGAGGCACAGCATCGTATTCCTCCATTAAATGACTCACCAAGACCCGGAGCTGAGGGCTCTGTTTCTCAAGGGTTTTTACCAAACCTTGCTGAAACAGTTTTGAATGAATTTGAATGAATTAAAGTTGAGCTTTGAGTTTAGCAATTGTAATCCCAAACATGAGTAAATCTGTCCCACCGTTCAGCCCTGCCTTCACTCCGGTTCAGTTTAACTCTCGTTTTATTGCTCACCTCCTTAAAAAATGACACATGATGAGCAACGTTTTTCCGCTGGAGTTGAACATTGTGATGGATTGGGTAAGTGTATTTAGTTGAATTATGGATGCATTTTGGAAAGGGCAATAGCCTCAGCCATCGACCACAATTCGTCCAGAAGTGATTTAACGCTACTATTTACGCTTCCGCATTAATAAACATGAAAGTGTTGCTGCGTTCATGTGCTATCGGAATAATGGTAAATATAAGTTCCTGCCCTGGAAGTTGTATCTGAACACCCCCTCAACTCATAATGTCTAGTGGGAAATTCAGAGATTTTTTAAGATCCATGTTTCTTCAACCTTTCAGATGCCGGGAAGAAGACAAAAGTATTAGATGATACATAAATTGAACTAGATATTGAACAATGCTATTGGTTCATTCTATCCATAGCAAACTGACTACTACTATGTTGTTAGTGGTAACATTTGCCAGCATTTTTCCTGTTGCCCTGACAACAAAAGCACTTGAACGTGACATGCTCATTATTCCGACTTCACAAGTGGGAGGTGACATCTTCTGGTCTATCACAATCAGAACACTACAACTCCCAGCATGCAATTGTGGATCATGTGAACCTGCTATCTCACTTATCGCCAGAGTTCTGAATTTTCCCACTTGTGTTTCATTAAATTAGCCAGAAATACACCTGTCAGCATGTTGGGAGGTACTGTCACTGTTTACCCAGGGTACACGGAGTGATTCACCCTTTTTGGCTTCATTCTGGCTTTGTTGGTGTTTGTGACCTTTTACAGTGAGCATCTAACGTAACATTTGCATCCATAACGTTACAATTTCGAATTTGAGCCTGTGCTCATTTGCGTGAGGGTGACCACTAAAATGTTAGCCCTGATGATACTGATTGTCAAAAAAGGGGAGTTCACTAATAATTACAAGATTTTAGTGATTTTCAAAGTATTTCCAGTCATTGTAACTCTCCCAAAGCCACAGAATGATTGGTTCATGATAGTGCTTTGTACTTTATCCAGAACACTGCAGTCTGATTCTTTCAGCTGTAAATAAGTGTGCCTTATACTCTCTGGAAGCTGCTTTAATCTGAGCTCTGAAGGCCGGTGCATATGTGTGTGTCAGGAGACTGGTATGGTGTGCTTGTAAGTGCTGCACTTGCGAGAGTTAACCACAGATCCCCTGATAGGCCTCAGCTATCGGGGGACTGCTCTGATCTGAGGAGAAAAAACGGCCACCCTGGAATCTTCAGACCAACTTCCCGGTGGTTTTCGACTCTCTTGGTAGAAAGGGGCCGCGGAGCTGGCAGGCTAATTGCTCCAAAGGAGGCTGCGGAGTTAGTACGACTTCAGGACCTCCCCGCAGAGTCGCTGTACCTAATTAGGCCTCCACACCAGCCTGCCAACCACTTTGGGAACTGGATTGTGCGGGTCTGAAACTTTGTGCGTCAGCATCAAAAAAACAAAAGACACAGACAACACACACACACACACACACACACACACACACACACACAGCGTGTTTAGTCCTTGTAGTGAAGCATTGCCAAAAGAATGATGGTTGGTGCTCCATCCAATGCTTTTGGGATTAGCTGGGAAGTTGGGGATGAGGTGGGTGGTGATTATCCAACATCCTGACCTCACTAATGTTCTTATTGCTGAATGCAATCAGATTCTCACAGCAATGCCCCAAAATCTAGTAGAAAGTCTACTTGCTTGGACAGTAGAGAGAGTTACACCAAAAAAGCAGGATAAACTCTTTTTTTTTCAGAAGAAACAATGACTGATCAGATGACCAGTACTTTTGTCCATATGGTGTAGTTATGTAATCATTTATATTCATTCTTTTAAAAAATGATCATCGGCCATCTTTTTAAAATAATGCACATTATCTGTTTTTAATTACAAAAATATGACAAAAAGTTTTTTTCTTCAGATTTGCTGGAATTTCTCTCTTCATTCCAGTCTCCTATAAATCAGAATAAATCAAATAAAATGTAAGAAGATGTTTTTTTCTCACTGTGGAGGACTAGAGTGGATCTTAACTTTTTTCTGAAGTTTTTAAAGATCCAAAAGCTTTATAAGCGTTTTAACGAAAGGTGCTTTAAACAATAATTATGTGCTTATAAACAAAAGTGCCAAATGGAGCCAAATATCGAGCAAAGAAGAACCACTTCAGGGACTGAATTTACAAAGGTGTCATAAATATAAGATTTTATTTTTACTTTATTCTTTTTCTTTTACTCTTTTTTAACTTTATACTTGAGAACAACATTTAAAATAAATGGCTATTCTTCAAATATAATTTTACTCATTTTTATCTTAAGAAACAGTTTAAGGCTCTATAAATATTTTCTTTAGCCTCTAACAGTTTAACTAGAATTTAATTAACTAGAAATGTCTAGAGACTGAAAGTGGAGATGGTAAGTACTGTTAGTGTCTACATACAGAAAATAATATCTTTGGATGTCATGCCACAGTTCTCATCTTTTCCAAGTTGGCTGTTTCCTTTACCTTCACGTCCAACTCTTGTTAACTGATCTTTCTTTCCTTAATTTGACATATTTATGAAAAGAAAATTAGTTAGGTTTATTGTCACATCACATCAACACAGGTGTAAAGGTGCAAACTCTCTCACAGCAGTAAAACACAAATATATACAAAATAAACATACAGCATATATACACATTAACACACACACACACACACACACACACACAATATGTGGGTTTTTGATGGGAAGTGTACAAAATAATTGAGTTTATTAAGAGAATATTTCAGAAGTAGTCTCAATACTTTTTTTCTCCCAAGAACTGCATCTAACAAAATTTCACCACATTCAGCAATATCATCCTCAGACTTTTCCTAAATTTGTTCTTTGTCTACATCAGATTAATCCAAGCCCAGAACCAATTAGGAAGCCTTAACATTAAGAGTGTAGGTGATGATAAGTCTGAGACTTTAGTTACAGTCAAGCCGAGGCTAAAGGAGACACCAGCCGTTCAGCAAACAATCCATCCAGCACAAGTTCACCTCTGTACTCTTCAGTTTTCTTCCTTCAGTAGGTTCTGATGACACAGCAGCCTTCCACACCTTTTATCCACTAGCCGAGACATCAGGGCTGAGCTTTCCTTTTTTCTTTCTTTTTTTTTTTTTTTGAAGGGGGTGGTGGTGCTAGTATTTCAACACCAGCGTGCTTTTCTAAGGAAAAGGAGAAGCCGAGGTTTGGTTTCCATTTCAGTGTGTCGCTGCTGCTTTTTTATCCACCTCTGCTCCCTCCTCTTTGAAGTCTAATGTGTTTATTTGGAGGCTTTGAAAGTGATGGACTTTCGACGGCCTTGACTTTTCCTTTTCATAATGAGAAAAATATTTCACCCTTTCTTAATGTTGCATATTTGGCCACGGCTCAGGATAACTCTGAAGCTGCAGGACGAAAGCAGGGAAATTCAGGTGTTTTCTCTTCTGTGCTTTGCGAGACGGTGGGGGCTGTTTTTTTTTCACTTAAATGTTTATTGCGGCGCCAATAGCCTAAGTGTTAAGACATCATTTCCTCTTTCAATCAACAAGGGGAATGGTTTTAATTTAATGGACTGGTATTGATCGCTACATTGTCTATAAAAATGCATCAAGAGTATAAAACCAAACCACCATGAGTAGTTGTGGCTTAAATGGCAGAAAGAAAAAAAGTTCTCTGAAGTGAGGGGAAATTGAGATTGACTTGTTTTGTAAAACAAGTAACTCTGGCTGTTCTGTCACTGAAAAACCTCTGATTTGTATTTTTTTTTACACTTCTATCTTCATATGCGCTAGAACTTATCATCGCAGTTGTCTCCCCAAGAGAGTAACTTCATAGGCCAAAGGAAAACAGATTTATCGGATACTCCAGACACCATATTCACAAAGAGTGTCAGTGTGAGTTGTGTTGTTTTTGGGTCAGTTTCATATTTTACCACATAATGTCAAAGGTCTACAAAGAAAGCAGGAAAGCTGATCCTAGATCTGCAAGGCTTTAAGATGTTTTGTGAATTCCAGAGGTCCTCCTGAGAGTCGGTCTGATCCTTTATGCTAACCACAATAAGACCCAGGGGCTTCAGTAGAACCAAAGAGCAGGAACACTCTCAGACTTCTCAGACTGAGAATGTAAATACACTATGTAATGATTTGGCCCAGGTACCCAATGCTACTATGTTATTACTGCAAGGTGCTGTAATGTGGTGAGAGACGACACCACAGCCCTACATATATAACCAGTGCAGTTACCACTGAGGCTTGTGTTTGACAACACATTCCTAACAGAGTCCAACAGCTGGAGATATATTATGAAAATGCAGCATTAACTGTAACAATGCACAGCTACTGCAACTGTCCTTCAAAAATCCTGCATTACATTGACTTCTGTTGAAAGGTAAGAGTGCAGTTTCATTTTGTTGTAAAGTTTCCATTTTGGAGATACAAGGTTTTTGCATGACAGTGATGATATGTCAACATAACATATCATATCATATCATATCATATCATATCAACAAATACAACTTCCATTGTATTAGACTGTACTACACCAAAATTACACAATATGGAGAAAAGTATTGGGACACACCTCCTAATCATTGAATTGAGGTGTTTCATTCAGTCCCATTGCCACAGATGTATAAAATCAAGCCTCTAGCCATGCAGTCTGCCTTTCCACACATTAGTGAAATAATGGGTGGTTCTAAAGAGCTCACTGAACTCCAGCGTGGTTCTGTATGTAATAGGAGCCACCGCTGCAACAACAAGTCAGTTGGTGACATTTTTTTCTTATCAACATTAACTGTGAGTGGTATTATTGAAAAGTGGAGGAACCACAGCAACCCCAGAGTGGGGTCGGCGAGTGCTGAGGACTACTCTTCTTTAATAGCAAAGAATCATTTCATCAAGTCATGGTTCTTTAGACCTAAGAAGGTTCTTCATATTCACACATCTCTATTAAAAACATGGGGCCTTACTCACCAGCTGTCCTTCAGAAGAAATTTCTTCTTTAAACCTCACGAACAAATTAAGAAAACAAGGCCCATTGAGGCCCATTGTTCTTTATGGAATCAAAAGTGGATCTACTATGTCAACATTTTGTAGCATTTTTACATTTAGCAATTTTCTAAGGTCCCAGGGTCCAAAGTTTTCTTATTGTACTTCTCATTTTTGCATTTAAATAATTTTATGATGCCTTGTACCAAATTTCTGTTTTTTTTGCAAGAACAGATTACATATACATGGTCTACTGCTCTGACTGAAGCCAAACCTGAACACCAAACATCTTAGTCTTGTCAGTGAAATTCAGTTGATTTTAGGCACATTACTGAGTGATGAGTACAGTACCTTTGTGGTATATAAAGGATAGATCAGCTGTGTATCAGTATCATCTGATTTTCCAGATGAAGTTATCCTGACAACTGGTCAGATTATACTGTATAATCCATACTTTGCAGCTCTGCGTGAGGTCACTGCAAGCTGCAGTTCCTTATTCACCCTTTACATGGCAATATGGACCTCATACCCAGCTGCAGATTCCAATTAAGGCCAGTGTTTAAATTAAAGGCACAGTGTTTTACCATATTCACTGTATTTAAGTCACAGATTTGTAAAAATGTGTAAAAGTAATGGGCCTCACGGGGGAAGCAGAGTAAATACTTTTAACACCAATAACAGGAGATCACTTTTGAGAGTACACCACTCAGCCCAGTATGCTGAGTATAGTGAGTGCTGAAGGATGATCAGCAATTGGTCCCCAAAAACATTGATCGGCCCATCTCTAGTATATCTCAAATAATGTTTCTGTTCACTTCAGTCAATACAGGTTCAGGGAAAAAAATCTAAATCAAGGACCACCTGGCTTTATATTCTGGGGTCCCCAGACTTCACTTTGAGGACTGTGGCCCTTAGGAACTCTTTATTGGATTGAACTGTTAATAGATATGTGTGAAAACCTTATAAACCCATTTCAAACTCCACATATTGGGTCAATACAAGTTAAAGCTTTTCCAATGAACCAAGAAGAACCAGGAAAATCATTTATGAACCTTTATTTTTTCAGATTTCAGAAAGTTTTTCTTTATTTGTGACAAAACCTTCCACAGAGATTTAGGAATGAGAGAGAAATGTCAGTGTGATTAGTATGATGTATCAGGAGGCCTTTTGGGAAACGGCATGGACAGTAACTACCACATGTTCCAATGGGCTTTCCACATGTCTGTGCTTGTCTCTCTCTCTCCCTCACACACACATACAAACACACACACACTCGCTTCACATTCCTTTATCACACAGATACATCTTTATGAGCGCTCACGATTACCAGTAAACCCTCATGGAGCCAGATATTGGCTTACTGAAGGCTTCAATGTTCCAGACTCACCCCATGGACAATGAAGGCCACTTAAGAATTATAGAGCACTTTGTGCTCTCTTAAAAACCTACGTTTCGCCAAGGAATTTGTGGGCCTCTTTTTTTGTCTTTTTTTTCCCTCATAAAACAAGCAAGTGAAAAAGTCTGCAAAGGGCAAAACTGGGAAAACAGAACGGAATGGCATCAGCTGAAGAGCTGACACTCTTTGATCTGAGCCAAACTTGACAAGGTTGAAGGAGTGTGGAAAAACATGCCTGTAGTTGTGCATGTGTGTGTTGATGTGTGTGTGCATGTGAATGTGTGTTTTTGGGGGGGTTGAGAGGCTTGTTCAGAAGAGAAAATCCCAATGCTGCTTGAGTGTAATATACCTCTCAAGCTGCTGGCAGGTGGTGACATCACATCTATCATGACTTCCAGACCTACGGAGGAACAGGAGGTCTAGAGGAAGCAGCTCAGGGTGGGGAAGACGTTCGTGTCCACAGGGGGCCCATCGAAGGACCAGCATGAGGCCGGTGTGGGGCCAACATGGGCCTCATTCAAGAAGAAAACCCATTCAGATAATTTAAAACCAACCTTCTCATCCCTTTCCTGTCAGCTTCCACTCTGAAGAAATATGCACCGACAAGCTGGACCGCATCGGATATCACATCAATGACACGCAACCATGTTTGGACAAGGTGAATGCATTAGGCGAAGGGGATTCCAAGGGGACGTCTGCTTGTGGAGAGAAGACACTGGCTTATGGTTTTACCAGTGCCACCTTAACAAATTCGAGGAACAAACAGCTGGGCTATTAGCTCTGAAATATAGATGTGTTTTCAGGTTCCATCTCACAAACACAAATCCCTTGTCAACTTAAGGTTTTATGCAGAACTTTTCACACCGAGACGTCTCAATAAATAAGCTTTATTCGTTCTTCAACATGATGCACTTGTCTCTCAGAGGGATAGCGGCCCTCATATGCATAATTCTGCAGTGAAGGTGGGGGGTAGCATAGGGGGGGTTGGGTCGAATGGCAAAGCAAGCCTTGTTCATAAATATTCAAGCTGTATTTTTTTTTAGAAAGCAAGGAGTCAGTCATCCTAACACATTCAGTTAGCAGAACAAGACACATTGGGGCATCATGGTAACACATGGTTTGTGATGTCAGAGGTGTGGTGGGTTTCTGACCAATCATATGATTGGTTTTTTGACACTTATTTTTAAACAGCATCCACATTACCATCGCAAATGCACACTGATCACCCTCACCTCCCAGTGCAGTGGCAAGGCTAAACCACCACAGAACCTGAAACTCCAAACCACCCATCAACTCAACAAACACCTCAAACACGTGCTTTATTGATTATTTCATCCATCCATCCATCTTCTAATTTGCTTCTTCCTGGTCAGGGTCATGTTGGGTGCTGGAGCCTACTCGGAATCATTGGGCAGGAATACCCCCTGGACAGGGCGCCAGTCCATCGCAAGTTGATTATTTTATGATTTAAGAAAACCAGAAATACAGACTATACATCTTTTTGACAAAGGGGCTCCAGGGATTCCAGAAAATGGCCTATTTATTTAAGTCTAATGATAGATCATGGTTAAAAGAGACAGACAGGATAGAAAAAAATACTGATCTACCCAGATGCTTGTATACTACATTTTAAACTATGTTTAGCAGAGTTTTAAAATATGAGAGACCTACAAAACAAGCTAGCAAAGATTCTTTGACAAACTAGGCTACCGCATTTTTAGTTTTGTAAACTACGGAGTAAAAAGTTGCATCAGAATTTATTGCATTTAAGTCCAACTATACAAATTAAAGCTATGTCTAAAAGTTTTACAAAAAATATTTTAAGTTATAATTTGTTAAAAATCTGTTGCTTAGTATTCCAAAGTCAAATGGGCGAAATCATGAGAGATCCACTTTGCTAGTTCGGCCCATGCCATCAGCATAGATGATTTGGGATGAGACTGAAGAGAGCGCAGAGAACTTTGAGAACTTTTGGCTGGAGTTCAGGTGGCTTCTGCTTGTAGTAGGAAGTCAGCCCTCTCTCTGAGAAGTGGAGCTAGGAATGAAAGATTTAATGGGAGGTGACAGGGTAGTGGAGGGTTGCAAAGATTTGTCATGGACATAGGAACAAGGTAGAGATTTATTATTTATAGGATGTTATATTGAAAGGAGGGGCTTCAGGCATGCTCCTCCCAAAATTGTTGTTAATTCATAACACCACTTCTATTATAAATGGGGGTCTTTCTGAGAAACATTTGTGTTCTACTGATTTTATAATAGCACAGTGCTTGGACCCCCTATGATTGCCACTTACAGTGTCATTTGAGTATGTATAACATCAATACAGATATTCGGTGCATGCTTAAAATATGTAAGTTGCTTTGGTGAGGTGACCAATTACACCACACATGTATACATTTTTTATTTTTTTTCTATGAGTTCACTGTTAGTATCACATTAACAATGCTCTAATTCAAAACATTTCAGTCGCAAATATAACCGGCAGGATTAAAAAGGTTAACTACGACCTTAATAAAGTGAACACTGAATTCATCTCACACGGCACCTTCTCTCCTACGTACATCTGGCCCACAACTTCTTTCTGCTTTAGACTATAAGCCATGCAGTGATTGCTTTCTGCTGAATAAGGAGAGAAGATATGGGGAAACAGTGCATTCTGAGGCTTAAAAGGGTCTATAACACATACCAGCTCTTCTTTATAAGGTTCTGAAAGCGTTTTATGCCACACAGCACTTAAAGGTCAAAATGGATGGGCTCTTGCTTATGTTCGAGCACACAAGCTCCTCATTGAGACTTAGGATGATAAACAAGTTTGATGCAGTTTTAAGAGAAAAAGAACCATTTACACAAAGAAGGAGCATCTTTATCTGCTGCAGGTCTGTCTCACATTAGATTTCACACGCTTGTTTATCACAGAATGAAACATGTTTTACTAGAACGTCAGTCCACAGAAGACTCAGTCCACTAACCTCTAGAGTTAGGAGGGCAAGAATTGCTGTGCAACTCCCACTGTCAACTCCTACAGCCTGTGTGATGCTTTTTCGTCTCTTTCAAGTCTGCTTGCAGTGTTTTTGCTCAACCGTGGTTGGGTAAAGTTAACACTAAGCATTACAGCTCTTTATCATAAAGCCTCCTTCTGGACCACCTATGATTTTAACATGAACATTCTGGTGCATTATGTGCACTCTGAGACTAAAATACAGGGCAATTACTGTGGAATTATAATTATAATATTTTATAGGTATTTGATTTATGCGTTAAAAATATGTTGCTTACTATCCAAGGTCAAATTGTGTGCAGACTTATTAGGCAAGTTGTATTTGAGAGGATTCTTTTTATTATTGAACAACAACTATGTTCTCAATCAACCCAAAAAACTCATAAATATCAAAGCTTAATATTCTTGGAAGTTGGAGTGGAGTTTTTTAGATTTGGCCATCTTAGGAGGATATCAGTTTGTGCAGGTTTGTGCAGAATTATTAGGCAACTTAATAAAAAAAACTAATATATACCATCTCACTTGTTTATTTTCAGCAGGTAAACCAATATAACAACACAAAATTTAGAAATAAACATTTCTGACATTCAAAAACAAAACCAAAAACAAATCAGTGACCAATACAGCCACCTTTCTTTACGATGACACTCAAAAGCCTCCCATCCATAGATTCTGTCAGTTGCTTGATCTGTTTACGATCAACATTGCGTGCAGCAGACGCCACAGCCTCCCAGACACTGTTCAGAGAGGTGTACTGTTTTCCCTCCCTGTAGATCTCACATTTCATGAGGGACCACAGGTTCTCTATGGGGTTCAGATCAGGTGAACAAGGGGGCCATGTCATCATTTTTTCTTCTTTTAGACCCTTACAGGCCAGCCACGCTGTGGAGTATTTGGATGCATGTGATTGAGCATTGTCCTGCATGAAAATCATGTTTTTCTTGAACGATACCGACTTCTTTCTGTATCACTGCTTGAAGAAGGTGTCTTCCAGAAACTGGCAGTAGGTCTGGGAGTTGAGCTTCACTCCATCCTCAACCCGAAAAGGTCCCACAAGTTCATCTTTGATGATACCAGTCCATACCAGTACCCCACCTCCACCTTGCTGGCGTCTGAGTCGGAGTAGAGCTCTCTGCCCTTTACTGATCCAGCCTTGGGCCCATCCATCTGCCCCATCAAGAGTCACTCGCATTTCATCAGTCCATAAAACCTTAGAAAAATCAGTCTTAAGATATTTCTTGGCCCAGTCTGACGTTTTATCTTATGTTTCTTGTTCAAAGGTGGTCATTTTTCAGCCTTCCTTACCTTGGCCATGTCCCTGAGTATCACACACCTTGTGCTTTTTGATACTCCAGTAACGTTGCAGCTCTGAAATATGGCAAAACTGGTGGCAAATGGCATCTTGGCAGCTTCATGCTTGATTTTCCTCAATTCATGGGCAGTTATTTTGCACCTTGTTTTTTGGCAACATGTTTCTTGCGACCCTGTTGGCTATTTGCCATGAAACGCTTGATTGTTCTGTGATCACACTTCAAAAGTTTGGCAATTTCAAGACTGCTGCATCCCTCTGCAAGACATCTCACAATTTTTGTCTTTTCAGAGTCTGTCAAATCTTTCTTCTGACCCATTTTGCCAAAGGAAAGGAAGTTGCCTAATAATTAAGCACACCTTATATAGGGTGTTGATGTCATTAGACCACACCCCTTCTCATTACAGAGATGCACATCAACTGATTTACTTGATTGGTAGTTGGCTTTCAAGCCTATAGAGCTTGGAGTAGGACAACATGTATAAAAAGGATGATGTGATCAAAATACTCATTTGCCGAATAATTCTGCACACAGTGTAGTCTTGTTTTCAGACACGCACATCTATTATAAATGTTTTATGTTTTAAAAAGCCTTGCCCATCATTTGAGTTCTACTTGGAACCCCTGTGCTTGGACCCCCTGTAATTGCCAATTACAATGGAATTTGTGAACTGTTGCTAAACTGTAGATGTAAATAAAATAAATGTGGCAGTTTAATCTTACTAGAATATCAAAAGTAGATGATTTACAACCTAATGGCACAGAGTTTGCTTACACTGTTCTTGAGTGTGCTTACATTGGGCCTCAGTCTGCAATATCTTCTTATGAATTTTCTTACATTTCTAACAAGAAGTCTACGCCAGATTCATAATGTATTTTTAAACTGCAGAACTGTTCCCAGCTCTGCTCTAATAATGATGGATCCCATTGTACTTAATGTAAATGGAACAAATCCCAAATAAGCACTGATACTTATACTGATAAACACTGGTGAATGTCAGACTCTTCGTGAAAAATAAGTATACGGGTTTAAAAAAGAAAAATTCTAAGCTCTTCCTAAGAATAGCTGGTGAATAAAACCCAATATTCTTGAGTTTGGCTACAATACTCTGGTTCAATCATGTGTTGGTAAGGTCAGCACTAATCATCACAGCTCTGTAAGTCTGTAAGTGTTCTCATGGCCATTGCTTTTCATTGAGCTCTAGTCTGACAATCCTTTCAAAATGATCAGACTGTAAAAGGAAATCATAAAACGTAAGTATTATTGGATAATTTGTTAATGGGCTGCAAATGATTGCATATCTGTGGGCTGCAGCATACTGTAAAAGTTATCCCAGCTAAAGTGCTGAAGACATATGCTTTCACTTAAAGTTCTACCACACTCTCATATTATGCGGGCTGACACGACGCAGACCTTTCCAGCATCTCATTAATAGTTATGCGAATGTTTCCCTTTTCTCTCTCTTTCTCTCTCGTTCAAATGTTTGGCCTAGTCCTAACGGAAGTTGTCTTGTACTTTTGCAGGGGAACAACTTGTAAATTGAAGGTGAAACATCATTTCGTAAAAAGCTCAATCCACCTCTAGATGTTCCTGGGCTTATGCAAGACTTGAGGAACAGAATAGGACGGGTGCATTTTCCGCAGATAAATAAAAAAAAAAAACAAAACACTCAGCCGTATCCGTTTTGTGTGCCTTGTGACAAATTGGAGCCAATTACAAGATTGCAGAGCGGCAACAATGGTACTGCCAATCCGCCTCAATTTCTCTTCCTCTTCCCCCGGCTCTCTCTCTCATGCAGCCTCAGGAGGTAATGATACTTTGTGTTGTGGATGAGCGGCCCAACTCCTGAGATTCGTCACTTATGGACAGTTAACATGAGGTGTCAGAGGGAAGACAAAGGGAGGGGGTAATTGTGTGTGAAGCGGAGATGCTTAACTCAGGAGCGCAGCTTTTCTGACTGAGGCTCCAGCCCTCCTTTAATGAATTGTTCAGTATGTTCACTGTCACCGAGAATCGGGCCTGATGGACGGCATCATTTTCCAGGCAGTAATGCAGTCAGAAAAGAGGAATACATGAATGATGATGAGATGGGCCGAAGAGGTTGCTTTTCTTCTTTATTTGAGGGGGGGTTAGGTGGGTGTGGATGGGAGCAACAGCTGCAGTCGTGGTTTGATGGTAGACAGGAGTGGTTCTTTATTTAAATGCGGAAAAGCTGACAGGCCTCATGCTTTTGAAACGCTTAGAGAACCAGGAGTCATACAGAAAAACAAAAGTGTTAACACACTAGAAAACTGCACTGTGGCGCTATTTTGTTATGTACAGAATATATGTAATGAAAGCTCCAGGGAAACTTCTACCAGGAGCCAGCCAATCACCAGCCTCCACCTCCACCTGTGTTAAAAGACCTAATCTAATTCCGTTTTTTCGCTGCTTTTAGAAAGGATTCCTCCCCCTCACACACACAGCTTGTCTAGTACAAAAGTGTACACACAGCCCCATACAAAAGCGTTGTCAATAGGACTTTCTGGAGAAGGTAAATGGTATCATGCCTAATTCCAAGCATGGCTGGGTTGGGGGGGGGGTGTGTATAAAGCCCCCCAGCATTAAGCTGTGGAGTAGTAGAATTGTGTTCTCTTGTTGGTGCACCATCCAATACTTTTGGGATGAGTTGGGGATGAGGTGGGAAGGTCATCATCCAACACCCTGACCTCACTAACACACTTGTTTCTGACTGCAATCAGATCCTCACAGCAATGCTCCAGAATTTAGCAGAAAGCCTTCCCTGGACAGTTGAGACAGCTACTCCAACAAAAGCAGGATAATCTCTCTTGATTTCAAAAGAAACAGGGATTGAGCTGGTGTCTCAATACTTTTGTCAATATAGTACATCTCAGCCACCAAAAGACTTTTTCACTTCTTTCCCAGAGCCCATTCTCGCACAGCAGAACCAGCTTCACCCTTGGAAAAAGGACAGGCGACAGGTTGTTTGAGAGGAAGTGAGCAATTTTCTTCTAACAATTCAAATAGCAGTCCAGGCATGACTTTAAATATGGCGCTGCGTAGCGCTGGCAGTCAGGCATTTCCACAGTCTACTCTGATTGAAGAATCACATTCCTCTTCACTCATGTTCAGCCAGATCCCACTCCATTCCATTTCACACTGGATCTGCATCTGATCCCAGTGTCGCAGCTGAACACCATGGGTTGATTTGATGACCTTAATGTGTGTCATTACAGTCGCAACGGTCACTGAGGACAGCTGTCAGTCACAACTGACACTGCGTTCTCTGTATCATGTGCTGCAGTGTCAGCATATAATGCATATAATGTCTTCAGCATATAACATTTGTATTAGAGACATGTATAACCTACAGTCTTTTTTAACTTACACTATATGGACAAAAGTATTGGGACACCTGCTCATTCATTGTTTCTTCTGTAGTCAAGGGCATTAAAAAAAGAGTTTATCCTCTTTTGTTGTAGTAACTGTCTCTACTGTCCAGAAGGAGCTCTGCTATGAGGATTTGATGGCCTTCAGATGCAAAAGTGTTAGTGAGGTAATTATGTTGGATGATCACCACCTCACATCATCTACAACTCCTGGACTCATGCCAAAAGTATATGGGGCACCATCCATCATTCCAAAGAGCAAAGCTCAATGCTGGGGGGCTTTATACCTCTCTAGCCCACGCCTGGCATTAGGCATAGTGCCAAAATCCTGGTCTCGGTCTAGACACTCTCTGGCAAACTTTCTACTTTGGTTTGGTTATTTTGTTTATTTATTTATTTATTTATTTATTTATTTATTTATTTAGACAGCAAGAGTTTCCTCCTTGCACACCTTCCATAAAAAAATAAAACATGTGCTTTCTCTTTTTGATGGTACATGCACGGTACATCTATGTATTCATATACTCAACATATCCCAAAAGTACTGGATGGAGCACCATTGTTCCAGAAAACACAGTTCCACTGCTCCACGGCTCAATGCTGGGGGGCTTTATACCCCTCTAGCCCACACCTGGCATTAGGCAGCATGGTGCCAGAAGTCCCGGTCTTTGTCTAGATGCTCTCAGGCATCTCCCATGAAAATCAGAAGTACGGTCTCTTTTTCATTGTACATGTATGGTACATCTATGTTTTCACATACTCGTCTATCCATCCATCCTTCCATCCGTCTGTCTGTCTGTCTGTAGGCCTGTCAAATAAGGCTTGTGTATAGACTTATACAGCACATATCCCAAGTCAGCCTACTGTAAATAAGTCATCAACAACTATTTAGATCCCTTTAACCAATAAATAAATAAATGCCCCAAAGCTGCATGAAAATTAGATTTAAAAAAGCTGCAGATGTACAACAGAGACCCCACAATCCTGTTCCTATGAAAAAGTGATGTATCAAATGCCTGTGATTTGGAGAAGTGTTCCCACCAGAGGAGCGGCTTAATTTTCCATATGAAATAGTCACACAAATTGGTTTAAGCTGTTGCTACAATTCTCACTGGCAAGTGGAGCGATTCCTTCATAAGAGTGTACATTTACCAGGGCATAAAACAGACTTTTCACACACACACACACACACACACACACACACACACAATAATCTGCAGAAATGTAGCTTTTATTAAGAAACATCTTTTCCAGGGAGTATTGAAATGGCTTGAGCCAGAGGTTGCTCTCTGTGAAATTGAACATGATTCACTGCAGGTTGTGTCTTTAATAGCACTGTGGAGACCAAATTAATAAGTCGTGGACATAGTCTCTCTCTTTCTCTCTCTGCCACTCTCTCTTTGAGCCTCAAGTAAATCTCGCTCCACTCTGCAATACCACTACACAGCCTTTTTTTTTTTACTCAGTGTTAAATCAACACTGTGAGTGTTAAATCAACACTGAGAGTGATGACACAACACTGGCGAATTTGCTGTGTACAGGTCCTGCTTCTAATTAAAAAGGAAAGAGCAGGAGACAAGGTTTTCTGGATCATTCCACCTCATTTCTCCACTTCAACCTGTCTGGCTTGGAGCGTAGGGGCAGATTGTGGTCACTGAATAGGGTTACATCCTCAGAGACGGCTCGAGGGCAGTTCAACCAAGAGAATTATGAGGGATAGTACTGAGATTGAGTCTCTTTTTTTGTTTCATTGTGTTGTTTTTTTTAATGGAGTTAAAAGTTTAAAGAATGTATTGGAGGATAAAGTATTAGTGTCGGTAATAAGAAAGGCATAGTGTAACTGCATAGTGTAACTGCATCACTCATAGCTCATAGACAGTCTATTGAAGGTGTGAATTCTAAACCTTAAGTTTATAAGTGGAGATATTTTAGGATTTAAATTTGAGAAATTATTTTAAAAAAGATATAATTTCTATATGTATATAATATAAACAGAGTTATGTGACCCTACTGAAGTAGAACCAGCCATTAATAACTCCAGACTCCTAAGGGTTAAACACTGAGCTGTATTTTATGGGTTTTCATATCTTTATCTGATAAAAGCTGATCCAAGAAATAAATATAGAGCTAAATAAAGTTGTGTTAATTCAACACTGGTAGTGTTAGGTTAACACTTGTGAGTGTTCAGATTTAACACTATTAGTAACTGGTACACAGTAACAGGAACTTTATAGTCACACAGCATAATACATGCAATAACAATGTAACTACTGGTGACATAATTGCTGTTCCAGATGCATTACAGTAGTACAGCTCAGGTAAATACACACCAATTAAGTTACAGTTTTTTCTTCATGTATTCATAGTTCCACATAATGCAATTTCATTGAAGTAGACTAGCAATGAATACATCCAGACCTATAAGGGTTAAACACTCGTTGTGTAAAACCTTGTTGAGACTTTTCAATTGTCTCTATTTAATTTAAATCAATACATAAATAAGGATCCATTTATATTAAATATATCTATTAGTATTACATTTACATTTAAGACATTTAGCAGACTCTTATCCAGAGCGACTTACAAAAGTGCTTCAATGGTTACTCAGAAATATCCATAGCTTGTTTGTACAGGCTCGGATTCAAAGGATCCTCAAAGCAAGATGCTGCCAAATACAAAAGTCAGTATGAAGACTGGGTCTTCAGTCTGGGTTTGAAGACAGCGAGCGACTCTGCTGTTCAGACACCCAGGGGAAGCTCGTTCCACCACTTCAGTGCCGGACAGAAAAAAGCCTGGATGCTTGTCTTCCGCGGATTGTGAGGGATGGTGGGTCGAGCCGAGCCGAGCCGTACTTGAAGCTCGAAGGGCTCTTGGTGCGGATCGCCTTTTGACCATTGCCATCAAGTGCGGAGGGGCTGGTCCATTCTTGGCTTTGTAGGCCAGCATCAAGGTTTTGAATCTAATGCGGGCAGCAGCTACAGGAAGCCAGTGAAGAAAACGCAGCTGAGTTACACGACTGAACTTAAGAACACTGAACACAACCCGTGCTGCCGCGTCCTGGATCAGAACAGTTTATTTTCAGTGCAGTAACAATGTACTGGTGAACTATTTGCTGTTCCAGATGCATTACAGTAGTAAAGCTTATGTGAATACATACTTTTTAAAATTTATGTAAATACAAATATAGATAAATACATTATTGACCCCAAAGGAAATTTCGCAGCCAGCAGCAATTGCACATTACAGCACAGTTATACAATACAACAATTGCAATAATAACAATAAATAGAATAAATGTAATTTTTGTTATATAATTATGCAATTTCCATTTCCATGACTATACTTGATACAAGCTTATCAAATAAATACACCAATAATGTCACACTTTATATAACGTGTAATTAATAACAATAATAATTAACAATAGCATCTACTATCATTTCTGTGGAATAACCAAGTATTACAACGTGTCCTTATTACAATGCAATAACAATGTAACTACTGGCGATGTTACGGAGTCTTCAGTGGCATTTTTGTAAAGTCGACTTGGGTTAGATGTTTTGAGACGTATGGCCCCACGAGCCGCTAATAATAATAATAATAATAACAGTAATGTGTACTTACACATTAATAATCCTTGCGATAACGATGTTTCTACCAGTGGTCTACTGCCTGTTCCAAATAGATTACAGCAGATTTCAGTTTTGACTCTTGTAATTTCACAAGTGTTCCACGATATTTGTCACAGAACAAAACATCAGTTCATTGTATTATAATTCCCTTATTACATATTTATAATCACATGATAGAGGTTTCTGTTTGGAGATGTATTTACATAAGCTACTGTGATCTGTAACAGCAAATGTGCCATCAGTAGTTACAGTGTTGTTGCACAGTTTGTTCATTTGTAATTACACAGTAATTAGCGAGACTTACTACAGTTTAACCATATCTTTACCTAACTCAAACTGAATTCACCAAAAAGCCACTGAAGATGACTCCAGGTTAGCAGAGCAGATCCTTTTCCAGGTTCCTTCCTAAGGATGAAAGTATCTTCTACGTTGAGCACAGGGAGGTAGCCACAACAGGTCACTGCAATAAAATGTGCGAGTAATAAATTGGTCTGCGTGATCTACGTCCTAACCACTGTCAGCCATTTTCCAGTCAGGCCTAGGCAGAGAAAAAGAGTCTCTTTCCACTAATAAATATCAGGAGGGACTTTTGCCTCTTTCTTAGTGAAGGAGGATCTGTTCCCCAGGAGGTTGACAGGGAGGAAGCTTTGTTAACGCCAACCATCTGTGGAGGGAGTCAGCGGCAGCTGATGGTCTCTGACTGAAATGATTCCCTATTTTGTTTCTGCGGCGGGAAGTTCTGGGGAGTCATACAGGGCCGTTAAATGATCGCATTTTTTTGGACTTCTTTTAAACAACTTGAACAACCTCATAAAAAAACAAACACACAGATTGAACGCATGCTTGAAGCTCAGTAATGAAAAAGGCAGAGTCATAAATTTGCTCCCAGTGGAACTGCTCTGAATCACTGGGATGTGCAGGACATGCCACCGGCTTGTACTGGCAGCTCGTGGGGCACTATGGGTAGCGATGGGTCAGACGCAGATGGCTTTCCTAAAAGAACATTAACGAACTGTCCTACATAGTTAGGGCATTGCATTGACTGCTGGGTTTTCAGTGTATTGTTGTACTTAATGTACTGTAGTCTGGAGTATGTACTTCACAGGCTTCCTGTAGCTGCTGCCCGCATCAGATTCAAAACCCTGACGCTGGCCTACAAAGCCAAGAACGGACCAGCCCTTCCGTACTTGATGGCAATGGTCAAAAGCCGATCCACACCAAGAGCCCTTCGAGTTTCAAGTACGGCTCGGCTCGACCCGCCATCCCTCAAAGTCCACGGAAGACAAGCATCCAGGCTTTTTTCTGTCCTGGCACCAAAGTGGTGGAACGAGCGTCTGCTAAATGCTGTAAATGTAAATATAAATGTTTAATTATACTGTACTATACTGTACTACACTATTTCTATACTCTGGTATGAAATGGTGATGGGAACCAGACATCGAAAGCATTAATGTCTCTAAAAGCAAGATCACAGAAAGCTATTGCATGAAATATGAATACACTGTCTGATGCCTCAAATACTGCAGTTCTGCAGTGCGTTTTTGGCCTAAAATTGACCCATGACCCACACTGCATATACAAACTTAGAGGGCATGTGTAAGTTCACCGCTGGTTTTGGATAGTACCTCATGACCCTTGGTTTTCATCACTAACACTGTAAAGAAACGAGTCAGGAAGATTCTCTACTGTGAACCATTTCACATCAAACCCCTCTGAATGACTAATATTTACATCTCAATTGAATGACCTCAAATTACCTTTAACCAACAGAGAGAACATTTCAAAGCTCTTCAAACATCTCTGACTCTCAATGAATTCAGACTCTGGTCAGAGGTCAAACCAGCCAGTACCAACCTGCCAGCTAGCTTGAGGTCCACTTGAGGTTGAAACTTGTGCTAATTAACAGTAGAGGCTGTAGATGTACTGAGGTGAGACGGTTGTTCTCAGGGTTCTCAGGCTTTGATGGAAAGAGGAAAGTAAATACAGAATCTAATCCACAGAGTGTTGTACCTTTTCTTGCTCTAGCACACAACTCTACCCCCTACTGCTATCCAGAGATGCAGTTTTACTAACTTAACGTTCACTCCACATTCCTGGAGAGTGCCGCAAATAAGCACACCTTCAAAACTTTAGAGTTCTGCTTCTTGCTGTGAAGAGAACATTTCAGGGTCTTGTTCAGAGGCCATATGAGGACTGACAGCTACATAGCAACTACACAAAAACTTTCACAGGCTGGAGAATGACCCTGATGGTAGCTGAGACTGAAAAATGAATTTTATATGCATATCATATCAATAAATACTGTACAATGATCAGCCATAGCAAAAGCACTGCCTGCCTAATACTGAGTAGGTCCCCCTTGTGCCGCCACAACATATCTGAGCACTGGAGGCATGGCCTTCACAAGACCTCTGAAGGCATACTGTGATACCAAGCACTTAGATATTAGCAGCAGATCTTTTAAGGTGAGATCCTTTGTGAGGTGAGGCCTCCATGAGCACTGTTGAGTCTTATGTGCCTATTACCTGGTTGTCCTTTCTTGAACCACTTTTGGTAGATACTGACCACTGCATACCAGGAACACCCCACAAGACCTGCCTGGTGTTTTGGAGACGCTCTGACCCAGTCGTCTAGCCCTCACAATTTAGTCCTTGGAGCCACAAAGTTACTAATTTTTCCTGCCTATCACACATCACCTTCAAGAACTGTCGATTCATGGTTAATGGTTAATGTTATGGCTGACCGGTTTGTCGCAGCTCGAGCCAAAGTATTGGTTAGCTTCATTAGTTTTGAGCTGAAATAGCAATACTCTGCTTAGTCTACAAAAGGCCAAGGAAAGGCCTTGTTCAGTGATATGCTAATCAACCACTCCAGGCCTGAGCTAAGCTAACAGTAAAAGCCACTTCTCATCTTTTGCCCAAAAATAGTCAATATCTGGCAAGCTCTCCAGCAATGCACAGTTCCCAGGCTTTGATTTAGCTGTACTTCATTAGGGCTGATCAGTAAGGATGATGAACAATATGTCAATGTGCCTCACTGGGAGCAATATTTTCAGCAGTCTAATTCTCCAGAGCTTGCACTAAGGCGGAAAGAAAAGCTAATGTGTACCTTATCCCACAACTCAAATAGTGGAGCGGGCCTATATGCCAACAGCCTCGCACACAAAGCCTCGTTCCCAAGGTTGCTAATTAGCAATATTAGCATCCGACCTGCTTTGCGACTCCCAAAGCAAATGAGGAGAGACTGAGCGACCCAAGAGAGGAATGTGACTCGCTTCCTCATTACACCGGCTTAAATTACACCGCTGTAACCAGGTCATGGCAGCACTGTATTACAGTCTCAATAAACCAGTTTCTAGACTAATAAAACAAAATTGTTCCCGTGGTACCCCCTCTACTGCATGATCTTAAAGCCTTACGCAATGCTTTTAAGTGTAAGACATTCGATACAGGGCTGAAGCTGTGTGTGATTTTCAGCAAAAAGCATGCTAGACGCATCAAATGCTAATTTATTTCCACACTCTCACTGATTGTCTCTGTCTTGCAAGGAGACTTTCTTTTTTTGACTAGCCGTAGCAGCTCTTGGCCTTGTTTCCATTACTGGAGCAAATGTGGAATCAATTGTTGGGTTTGTCAAGCTCTGAAACTGTACACCTCCTGTTACGGTAATGACGCACGAAAAGCCTCCAAGACTAGGGTTCTTTACATACAAACATCCAATCTTTCAGCAAACACTACTTCAACATAAAGGAGATCATTTATTAGCTTAGCAATAAACAATAATAGCTACAGTGCATCTCCAAACCCCTTCTGATGAGCTCATTCAGCTACCCATTGCTGACATAGATGTGAACATACACACAGCTTGTCTAGTGCCTGTAGAGAAGTACTGCCCATAGAATAGGACTCTCTGGAGCAGATAATTTTGGCCAATGTTCAATATGAGACTGATAGTTTATTAAGCTGCATAATTAAGCTACAATTCTGAAACAGCAGTTTTTGTCAGAGTCTGAAAAAGGGCATAAGGAAGCCAGCCCTGTGGTCCAAGCTTAAACTGGCTAGACGACTCAGAATTTAGACATGTAAATGCTTAGATCGCTCCACTGATTCGTACAGAAAGCTTTTGCAACATTTTGTAGCTTTTTTGGTTGTACTAAAGCAGCAGAGGAATGAGGATTGCGGTAACACCATAGATTTCCATGATCATTCACAAGGGAATAGAGATAAACTTTCCAGTGTTCCCATGGAAACTGAAATGACGGCGAAAGGACCATTTTTCCCTGCAGATGAAGTCAAGTCATAACCTATGTTTAACATCCCAATCTTTGAGGTTTTCTAAACCTGATCTTATAACTTCTTTTCTTTCACCAATCACTGCTTCACAACCACTACTATCAAATGGCTTTGAAATGTGCAATTACCTGCAAATTTTAGAGGAGCTGAAGATGGCTTATTCTGCCTTAAATAGTGCTGCAGTTACATTCTGGCACCTGAGCAGAATTTAAGACAGAAATAAAATTTTCGGACAAGAGGCATATTTTAGCCTTGTATATATTAGTTGTATAATGTTCCAGTGCTCCAAGCACTGAGCAGCAGTGGTCGTGGCACTATATACAAGTCAGTGGACCATCACAATAATTTTGAAGCTGTTCCTTTAAGGTAAAATGCTACATAATGTTGCTTTAAGAGTTTAAACAACACAAAACTCATATGTAGATACACTTCAGTGAGTCACAAAGGGTTTTCACATTATAAATATGCTGGCGGAAAAGGCAAATGGGACTCCAAAGGGACCATAGTCTTTTAAATAGCTCTTGGTTCAGTGTTCTCAGACTTGGTAGATTTGTTTCAATTAAAACAAACCCTGGTGAGGTTGCTCTGAGAGCTCAGTTCATGAAAACAAGTGAGAACTAGTGAAATGAGACCCCCTGAGCAGTCCAAACTCATTCTGGTGCTGTTCGATCTGAACACCAAAGAGGTCTAAATGGACCAAGCACAGGACTAACCCTTGTGCCGTCTCTGAAGACCGCTGTTTTGACACACTGATTTGTTTGATCATCTTGTCATGAGCCCTGAATTGATCATTCTAGACCAGTTTTGCCCTGAGACGTGTTTGAACGCTTGATATACACACATGTACTTGATATGACTGCACATATCAAGTGTATTACGGCATGATGGTGTTTTACAAAGGCAGTAAATCACCTCAGGGCATCTACTACCAGTGATTTCACTTCACTTATCCTAGGAAATCCATGGTAAAGCATAGCTCTCTTGGCTTGTTGCTCTCGAATATATCCAGAGAGATAAAAAAGACATAAATAAAACACACACACTGAGTTAGACCAGAGTTCTTCTTGGAAAAAACTCAAGGTATTATTGCCAAATGTATGCATCATAAACCACATTAGTTATGACTTTTTACACATATGACTAAATACAACATTTGGTTAAATTTTAGATATGGCAGCTAAATAAATGCTAAATAAACTGTATCATTTTTACACCCTCTAACGCACCCTTAGACCAACTGACAACTCAGGCTACTGTGTACTCTGGTAAATGTAAAAGTAATTCAGTGACTTCCCACTGGATTTGCAGTTTGTCCAGTAAGTGGAATGGTTCAACAGTAAACGTGCAGTTCATGTTAGTTCTACATGTAATGGACAGAAAGGGCATGAATCGATGCAGGTTCTACAGACAGCCTGTCTCTTTCAGCCAAGGCTGTCAATCACTTCATTCCTAGGTGTAACTCCGCCTTCTCACTGTACACCTCTGCCGGCTGGTAGAAGTATAATGTGTAGCTCCGCTCATCCTTATATGTTTCAACGACAAAACAGCACAATTTCCTCCTCTTAACTGTTAGGATTTGAAGACTCTGGACATAAAAGGAATGTTTAGAAGAGGAAAATGAGATGGAAAATAGGCTGTTTTGTTGTTGAAACATAAGGGGATGGGTGGAGTTACACATTATACTGCAACCGTCCAGCAGAGGTGCTAGACCTGTGGTTGATTTCGTTTTTACATTTTACATTTACATTTAAGGCATTTAGCAGACACTCTTATCCAGAGCGACTTACAAAAGTGCTTTGCTATTTACCCAAGAAAAACCTCAGCTAGTTAGAATAGACTAATAGTTCAAAGATACCTCTAAGCTTTAGACATTACTAAACACAAGACAATAAGGTGACCATTTTACAGTTACTGATTGTATGCAGCCTTTACACCACACTACATGCTACAAATGGTCCTTTCAGAAAAGAAGAACCACTTTTAGTTCCATAAACAACCATATTTGTAATTTTAAGGCTCTGTCCACTCACACATCTCTATTACAAGTATGTTTTTTATGGGACCAAAGGTGCTCGAAGAACCATTTGTAGTATCTTTCTTTTTAGGAATGAATGTGCAGGTTCTCTGAACACTCATTTACAAAATGAGTTCTTTAAAGAACCATCCACAGAAATATCTATAGATCGCCTATTTTAAGCATGTATTCTACTGTAAATATCAGGCTCTTCATGGGTGATAAATAACAAACGCCTGCAACTTTTTGCTTTCACTGAGTCAACAAAAACAAAGCACTCCACACGCCGTCTCACACATTTTAACAGTGTCGTAAAAACACTCCCTCAGCTACTTTCAGGCCAAAAGCACCAGCGCCGCCAGCACTGCCCATGCCGTAACAATGGCCACTGACATCATTCTTTCAGACTTGGCCCTCGCTGAGGGAAAACAAGAGGGGAGGGCAAAACAGGATTTGCGCAGCCAATAGAAAGCTGACGTTTCACGCCTCACATGAAACAAGGACTGCTCTCTTTTGATATACAGCCTGACAATAATTTTCTCAATGTTGATTTTCACCCCCTCCCTCCCCCTCTCCATCCTTTCCTCCTTCACTCCCTCCCACCCGCCCTCGTCCGCTCGTTTTCCCTTTGCCCCACTTGAAAGTGTTATTTTTGTGCAAACGTCCCGCAAAAGCTTTGATAGGAATGTTTTTATGAAACACTGAAGGGCACCATGGGTTTTGTTGTGTCTTGGCCGTGCACGCACTACGTACCCCCGAGCTCCGCGTCCGCGTACTTTTATGGCCGACGGAGCGGGAATTGCATGCTAAAGCTTAATTGTCTGAAGCTAATTCTAGGTTATGAGCTTGAGGGGTGAGATCAGATCAGACATAAACAAGAGCGCGACAGGCAGTGCGAGAGGGATGTGTAACGGCTGCAAAGTTAAACACAGGCACGTCGCGGAGGAGAATGCGCTCGTATAATCTATTCGCGCTCACCTTTCCTTTCTAAAACATCTATTAGAGAGGATGTAAAACTGGAAAAGGGGGAAGTGTTTTCCCTCTGAAAGAAGGTCAAATGATGTCAAGGCTGGCTTAGCGGCGGTAAAAGGGGCCAAGTCCGAAAGAAGGCCTCTGAGGGTCGATTCTTTGTATGGAGGAAACTAGCATAGCTGGGATTCCTCCTCTGACTTAATCATCTTTTCAAAAGGAGCTATGGTGTCACCTTTAAGCTCTCCATTAAAAAATGCAGAAATATGGCCCGCACATCTGCAAGCTCTTCCAGTTGTGCACACACATCTGCGCCCTGAAGGCACAAGGTTCCAGAAGGGCTCTCTACAGATCAACAGCAGATGAGGTAAGCGAGGGCCCATCAGCAAGAACATGGCGTAAGCACAGTACCTGTTTGTCTGGAGAGGAAAAACCTCAGAAAAAAATCTGCTTCTCCACAACAGAACCCCAACGTCCACATTTCCATTCCTCTGAAACACGGCACGCATGATGAAACAATAAGCAGCTGAAGGAAATCCAATACAGGGTGAGACAGTTGTTGAGCGATTTAAAGGGCTAAGCTGACTGGATACTTTTGTTTCTTCTCTCGGCGCATCTGACAGAACATGACTTCTGCATTTTCATTTCATCCAGCATTTCATTCAAATGGTCTGATTCAGATTCACCACACGCTCTGAGAGGAGCAAGCTTTGGAAGACCAATATTCCAGAAAACAAATGGAGAGACCTGTCTATGTGTAATCAGGCATCAGCAGGAAAAAAAAGACAAAAAAATCAGTGACGTGTGTGACGTTCACTACAGCTTTTGGAATCATTTTTCTTTTATAAAGCTCACATTATGAAGTCCAATAAATCTTCATTCCATGGCAGTGGCCCTTGGTGGTTTTCTCTGGGGGGAAAAAAGCTGCAGTAGATTACTTGTCCAGCAGTTTCCCTTGATTAATGTGGCCTACCTATGGGGTCAAATTGGAGCCATCATTTATGGACAGGCATCAATGTCAAAGTCAACAGAAGGGAAAGAAATCACCAATGTGGTCAGTGATTCTGAGAATATGTCCACCAGCAGGTGTCAGGTTCGAGGGTACGTGCTGCAACAGTGCTACAAAGTTTTTCTCCATAAGGACCTAGGAGGAACCAGAGGAACTTTCCCAGAAGAGCCTTCTCCATCAGGAATCAAAGAACACACAGTCCTAATGCACAAGTACTCATTTCTTCGAGATGAAACAGCTGAAGTCTATTAACGGAGCAAGGAACGTCTTGCCTGCGTACAAGATTAGTGTCCGAGGCTTCGTTTCAAGTCCGGTCAGTGCCTGAGTGGCGTGAACTCAGAACTCAGAACAAATAAGGAATCGGTTTAATGCTGGTGAGGTTGTTGTGCGAGGTTGCTGGTACTTGAACCTTGCAGAAGATCTATGAGGTCTATGAGGAGAACAACTAAGATCATGTAAAACTTTGAGGGCACGCGCCATTAACTGCTGATTACTTACTGTAAGTGCTGGGTTCTGGGCAATAAACACACTGTGGATCAACTGTTTTATTACCGGGGGATTGTTTGCTGGCCAGGCTAGCGGAGAGATTTAGCATCAGATGGCCTTGGCCTCCTAATTGAACCAATATTTGGTGCTGCGTTGTGCAACATTTACAATGGCTGATCGGCCAAGATGCAACATGTCCAGGTGATTTAGGAGGAGAAAATACAGAGGGTTCATGTGTACGCTAAATGGCCAAAAATGACTCCATCACAGCTTTCCATGCACTTCAGGGAACTGATAGAGAAACATACTCCAACCAAGAGCCTTAAGTGTTGCGGCTGCACTTGCCAAGTCAAGCATCTGCAATATTTGTACTTATTTTGTTTACTTCAATTCATCTTTGGCCAAACACAAGCTAGGGGGTAAAGGCCAACACATTCATGTTTCAATGCCTAAAAAAGTTCTTACTGACCTTCACTTTGACAATGAGGTCAAGAAATCATTAAATAAAAAGCTTCCAAGAAAAGCAACACAAGATATCTGTGCACCGTTTCATCTCCAGCTATGCTGCTATCCATACTGACACCTATTTGAACAGTGAGCTTTGCCATTGGATGGGGGGGTGGGGGTGTGGGTGATGTGATACCCAAGCCGTGGCCCCCTGCTGGCAAGGTGTGTAAAAAAAAATGGCAGAATTGCTTTGATGTGCTCTCAGCACTCAATCAGTTCAGTGCTTTGCTTTTGATAAGAGTGATTGGGGGAAAAACACCAGGTTGAAAACTGCGACTGAAGAAGGCTTTCAACTCCCACAGAGCGCTAGCCACACCTCAGGCCACTCATCTACCCACACTGGACAGCTTGATGAATTGGAAGAATTGAAAGTCTTTTGGATAATCCAAAAAAATAAAAAACAACCTTTCCAGGATGCCTTTGCACACTGCCCGGTTCTCTTTGCATGACGGCTGGCAAAGGCCTTGCGTCTCCACACTGAGCCCACAAGAATGTAACCTCCTTCCCCCCACGCTAATTTTTATTATCTTGGGGGTTCTGTGTGTCACGGAGAGGACAGGCATATAACAGGCGCTAGCCCTGCGAACATTCTGGGGGCCGAGATTTCTGTTGGATCTTAGCAGCGTCCCAGGAAAATCACTTAAAAAGTTTATAGGCCCTGACCACATGTCAGAGACAGGAGGAAGCAGTCATTTTCACAAGCAGTATGGATTAAAAAAAAAAAATATATATATATATATATATATATATATATATATATATATATATATATATATATATATATACCCATGCTAGGCTAGTCTGGGGGTGCTAGCAGGGGAATGACCCTGCCTGCTGCAGTACATTGCTTCAAACGGCTTAATCAACCGTCGTGGAAATCTCCCGGCCTAATTAGGTGGTGCTAAATACAGAATGAGACGGTCGTGAAACCCTTTTTGGCGAGTCAATTTAATATAATTTATGAACAGGGCAGCTACTCCTGAGTCTGGTTTCAATTAGCCTGACCTTGGAATTTTGACTACCAAATCTGTAGAAAAGCAACTTTTTATGCAGCAGTGAAACTCTAGCTGCACGGCTGCAGAAATGAAAGCGAAATGTGGCGTGAGCCAACGAGCGCGGCTTCTGCGAAAAGCTCCAGGCACTCTGCTTTGTTTCGTTGTGCATTCTGTCGCATGGCTCAAGTTATACTTGAACGCACAGGTGGATTTAGGTGGCCAGAACAATGTGATGCTTTTTGAAGGGAGAGGAAAAAAAAGGAGCTGGAGAAAACTTTTTCAAACAATGATCAGACGCCCTGCTCATAAAGTTCACTAATTTCTTATGAGAATAGAGTCTGTACAGTCCATTTGCCTAACGTAAATGAGATCATTCATCCATTTAATAACTTACAAAATAACCTACAAATATCTTTCCAAATCCTGAAGCTGAGAGGGAGGGAAAAAAAGCTCTTTCTCTTCTGGAGTATGGTGTTCTGCCTAAGGGGGAAGGTATTGGCTTGTGTTACGTTAATAGCATCTACCCACAGTCTCATTTAGAACAAAGTAAGAACATAATGGACATTTAGCAATGATGACAGATGAAACACCCCAAATGGAGACGCATAACAGTTTGTGTCTGTAAATAGTTCACACGCATTTGCATCTCACTTTTGAACTATTCCACTTCTTAGAAGTTGCAGTTCTTATTAGCAGAAAAAAGTTGAATTTTTATAATTATAGTAATGGTTTCTCACACAGATACACTCAAGCTAAAATGTTTGTAGAACATTGTTTGAAGGCTGTATGTAGAAATGAAAATGGGTTCTCTGAATATTTTCACTGCACAATGGCAAAATGCACATTTACAGGAAAATAGTCTTAAAGATTTCTAAAGAATGATTAAAAAAAATATTTTAAGTTGTTGTTTGATATCCATCAAAAATATTAAGTATGTGACTTTGGCTTGGGTGAAAATGACCCTAATGCAGTTTTAATGCAGACTATTTACCACCCTGTTATTTTGTCCCAGAATAAAACATGTTAATTTGGCTTTTTTCAGGGGGCTCGTGAAAAACAAAAAAAAAAAGCATTGCTTTTATTGGCTGTTTTACAGTACAAAGATGACCCACAGCCACATAGCATAGCAAAGCTTTGCTTAGCCTAGCCTAGCCTAGCACTGCAGTGTAACAAGGACAAATAAAAACAAACGTATTAGCTGTATTTATTCCTGAGTCTTACCCTGGCTGGGTGTAGCAACTGGCTAGTTTCTTTGGCTTTCCCATGAGGTGCCTCAGAGCGGTGCTTAACCCAGTCAGCTAGCATTAGCTTTAAGCGTTTAAAGCCTTTATTCCATGTTCTCCTGAAACAGCTGCTGTGTTAATCCTCTAGCCAGCTAGTGATCTGAGTTTGTGTCTAATATAACTAATATAACGAGTCAAGACTGTTAAGTAACAGTTTTCATTGTTGAACTTTTGTTATTCAACGATGCCAAGAAAGCTATTCTAGGGCACTTTTAACTTTCAGTGGAGGTCAATGTAAATAATGTTAATCATTTTGGAGCATTTCTATTGGTCCATTCATCATAATATATCGACCCAATTTCTGGTATATGAAGAACCATTTTAGCAGGCAAGGAAGCATTCATGCATTCAGATCTTGATGAGTCATGGTTCTATACTGAGGCCTTCCTCATACAGAATGTAAATTGGATGTAAATGTAGCTCACTGTGTAAATAACTATTTTATGAATGATGTAAGTATGTAATTAGATTTACACAGTACAGCACAATGATGATAACTAGAAAAACAACACCATAAACCATGATTTTGCAACTGGCTTATATTACTTGCATTCTGCGTCCTTCCCTCCTCTCACTGCACATTTACAGCGGCATTCATCAAACGTTCCAGCAAATAACATCGTACACATGAGTGATTAGACACCCTTTCTGCCTCCCTGGTCGTTACCCTGTGGAGCGGCACTGCCAGGGAGGGCTGAGTGCTTTGTCTCGACCCACCTGCTTTAACAGCCGTTTCCAATGTGATTACAAGTAAAGACGGAGGCAGGAGTGGGAGCGGTGTGAACTGCACCTTTCATTCACCACCATCATTACAATAACGCTGCCAGAGGAGATAATAAGAAAAAAGGCCAAAGATGGGCTGCTATGAAAAATATCATTCTCATCCATCATATAGATTGGCATACACCAAAAGTTGTGATTACCGGATACACCTCCAGCGATGGACATTTATTTGCAATTTTACTTCCAATTTATACAGTGGCATGCAAAAGTTTGTCCACTCCGGTCAAAATATCTGTTACTGTGAATAGCTAATGCATAATAGATGTCCTGATTTCCAAAAGGTTAGAAATGACACATATATTATATATTTCAAGAACTGTGAAGGCTGCCTAAGGCAAAACCGTCAGCTTGTGCCTCTTGAGATAGTCTATTGTGGATTTTGAGGTGTTTTGGATCATTATTCAGTTGTAGAAGCCATTCTCTTTTCATTTCAGCATTTTTTATGATTTGCTTCCAGAATTTGCTGGTATTTAATTGAATCCTTATGAAATGTGGCCCATGTCAACACAACAACACAAGCCCAAAGTATGATGAATTCACCCCTGTGCTTGGAAAGGTGTTCTTTATATTTAATTCTGCACTTATTTTTCTTTAAACAAACCTTCGACAGAAAAGGTCGAGGTTACTTCACTACACAGGACCTTCAAAATGCACCAGACCTCTTCAGATGTTTAGATGTGCCCAACATTGGTGCAGTATTCCTTTTGTAATTTCAGTCAAAAATTATAAAAACAAACAAAAAACCGACAACAACCAAACTAAAAAAACACTCTCGCTTTATCTTCCATACTTAACTACTAACCTTTGCGTGCCATTCTATACATACAGGAGGATATAATAGCAAACGATAAGCTCTACAAGACGACAAGGTCTGCATGACACAGGTATTATGTAGGCTTGGGAAATCTGCTATAAGGTATAATCATGATACTTGAAGATACACTCACTACAGAGTGTAGGCACTCAGTGCCAGATTAAAAGGTCTTATATAAAAGTTACTTCCCAATTCATATGGTCTAATTATAGTAACTTTTTGTCTGTTTTGAAATCAGTGTTTTTGTGATGTAATGAAAACCAAAGTGTTTATTTGCCTAATCAGCAGTAGATTAGTATTCACACTATAAGCCTGGTTTTAAATAATAAAAAAGAGGTTGATGATCTTGTAAAAATGAAGATACCAGCATACGTGGTCACCAGCGAAACTAGCATTTTGTCACTGTCCTGCAGAAACCTTGAACCAAAATTTTTGCTGTTTTTACACTGTCTCAATATATCAAGATGAATAGACCAATAGAAATGCTCTTAATGTCTTAGAAAAAAATCTTTTAAGAGTCACTTCCATTGAAATTTGCAACAAACATGCAGTGCATGTGGATGCTGGTATGCTGGTCAACCAGTATGACTAGATTGGGTCACCAGCTAAACCAGCACAAGACTGGCATAAACCAGGAGGGGCGTAGTTTGTTTGTTTTTTCTCCAGGGTTATGTGTGCTTTTAGTTAATTAAAAAATACCACATCCAACTATTCTCTTATGAACTGAAACTGATGCTTTCCTGATAAAAGGAAGAGTTTTGACATATGAAATCATTTTAATGGCAAAAGCAGTTGGTCTTTGTTACTGAAGTACTGATAATACTCAATATGTACTCAGAAACCACTCTGTAATGCAATGAATCATGATAATGATGCGTGATCATATCACCCACCCAGTTCAATGAATGTAGCCCATCAAGATTTAACATTTGTAGCAAATGCTATTTTGTGTTAGTATAACCACAGCCCACTTAAAGGGCCTCTTTTCCTTTTTTTCTTTCTTTTTTTTTTTTACAGTGGGATTGCATCCGGCTGCCTGTTAGATGTGCAAAGCATCGAGCATGTGTAAAAATACCATTAGAGAACAGAGGGATTTTCGCTTGCTTTGTTGTTCCTTTATCTAGCTCTGCACGTCAGGCATGACCCCACGACAGATCCTAACCAGCTCATCTAGCACCTTAATGTATTGCATTGATCCTGAATTAGTTAGCACCTCAAAAAAGGGCTCTTTCAGAGAAGGGCCTGCGGATCTATTTAAGCACGTTTACCTTGAAATCAACCCCCTTAAAAGAGGTCAGTTAATCTACCTCCCTATTAGGCTCCCTATTATCCCTAATAATGCTCCTATTTTCCCTGCACTGCGGTGCTCGAAATCATTAAAAGAGTGGGGTGACATTGATGCTAGATGTAAGTTTTGAAAATCCATTTAGGAGCTATAAAAGATGTACATTTCTGGAGAAAAGCCAGCAGGGGATCGAGTTTAGCACACTAAGAGGAAACCCTGCTCTGACGGCTTAAATCATCAATGACATCAGACTTATCAGAGTTATAATCGGCTGTAAAAATGAAACCAAGGCTGATGACAGTGGAGAAGGGCAGAATTTCAATGATTTCTTAGCACCGCTCCAGCAAGCTAGCTTGCAGCATTAAGGCTAGGCAAGACGTGATGCAGTCCTGCATGAAATATTACTGTCTGATAAGCACATATCTCCCCTCTGTACATTGCGTTTGACTCAGGGTTACACAAGCATCTCTGCCAAACACTTCATCAGCAAACTTTCCCATGATAGATTCATTGCATAGGAACACAGCCTCCATTTAACATCTCCACTGAGCGTCAACATTGCTCAGAAACGCAGGGAAGGAAACTGCATTTCCCCATAATAAACATGACATTAAATATACTATTGCAAATGAAAAATCCACCGCCGGCATGCCGTCATCTATTATCATGGCCTCGAGCAAACGGTTCAGAAAAAGACCGCAACACGCGATTGCTGAGGTAAAACGAAGCGTCTTGCTTTGTACCCCGGTGGTGTCGGCGGTTCTAATAAATATCCAAACTGGCAGAATACTGGAGCAGCCCTGAAGAAATCTCATTCAGAAATGGCCTGCCTGCTATGCTCTCCATCAGACCATTACCATATTTCACTCGTGCTGACTGCGTACCATAGCGCCATGCTGCTGTTGAAAATAATAACAGCAAAAAAAAAAAAGGAGAGGAATCGTACCTCAGGAGGCTAAAATCAACACAGACAGTCGGTCGGCAGCTTTAAAGAGGTCAACACCAGGAGTCTTGCTTAGAGTGCCTACGCTTGCTTGTACAACGTCAAAAGTCCTGTAATCAGACCTAATCAATCTTTTTGGCAAGCTAACAAACTGCAAGGAAGCGTGTTTGATCTCAGAGCACTGAGGAAGTTTGCTCAGAGGAAAAATGATTTGGTGGTGAAATGTATGGAGGCATGCGGGTAACACTAACACAAGATCATTCGGGAGAAGCAGAAATGTAATGAAAATTAGTTTTTGATGAGAAAAAATGAGCTATAAACAACAGCGTGGCCTGAAATGGCCAACTTTAAGAAATTCGCCATCCTTCATTTAGCTGTGCTGGAGAACAGCATTCCAGTGTGTGCTAAAACAAAGAAAAAGGACACGAGTTTCACCTCATTAGACTCAAAACCCAGGTAACATATTCAGAGGAGTAATATTTTCCATAATAGATTTGCTTATTAAAACTTCGATGTAAATTGCTATGAATAACCATTATGAAACAATACATACAACACACAGTCTAACAGAAAATGCCAAAAGGCAATTCCTTGATGTGCCAAAAGCAAGTTTCTGACTTTGTGAAAATAAATAAATAAATAATAATAAATAAATCACCCAGCTGATATACACAGATTGATCTTGACTGTTACTGTTTAACTAAGTAAGAATTAGACATTTTTGTGGCCTTTCTAACTGATGCATTCAGCATTCATATATTAAGTTGCACTCATTGCTGACACAGATATGCAAATGCACACACACAGTATGTCTAGTCCTTGTAGAGTATTACCAATAGAATAGGACTCTCTAGAGCAGATAAACATGAACCTATTTGCACCATGTCTAATGTCAACCCCCTCCAGCATTGATCTATGGAGCAGTGGAACTGTGTTCTCTGGAAGGATGGTTGGTGCTCCATCCAATAGTTGAGGATGAGGAGGGGTGGTGATCATCCATGCCTTGAACTCAAACTTAACGTTTGTCACTGAATGCAATCAATCCTCACAGCAATACTTTACAATTTAGTAGAAACCCTTCTCTGGACAGTAGAGACAGTTACTCCAACTAAAGTAGGATCAACTCTTTTTGATTTCAACCTCAAGCTCGAGAGTTGCTGGGTAATGCAACAAGACAATGACCCAAATCACACAACTGGATATGAGTGAAAGAGTGAAGGCCAAAACCTTAAACCCCAGTAAGCAGCCAAAGGCGACAGTGAAAAACTCCCTCAGAGCTGGTGGAACCAACACTCACAAGGAGGACTCAACCTCCTCTGGTCAGAAATACTCGTACCACCAAGACTGTTCTTCTGCTCAGGTGTGCTGCTATGATCCTAATATAATATACCTAATATAATCAGAGTAGAGACAGTAAGAGTAATTCGAGTAATGATGGTAAAGATGGTTAATGGTGGTGGTAATAATACTAATAGCAAATAGTTGAGGTGTCCAGTATTCTCTTCTGCACATAACAGTGGCAGGAGGGCAGGCAGCTGGTCTGAAGTGGTTGCAGTGGAGCACAGTGGTAGGTCTTCCATCAGGTTGGGCAATCATTGGCTCAGAGAAGTTATATGATTATAGGATTTAGTAAATCTGCAGCTAATCAACCTGTGCCTAGCGACGCCTACTAACAGCCAACAAGGTCAAGATAAAGGAAAATATCACAGTCCAATGACAGACACAAAGAAACAGTGGAGTTAATAAATGAAAAAAGTTTTTCTCACATTCAAAACTTATACTGGAGTGAAAATCTACTGCATACTGCTCTCTTCTCAGAGTTTAATTAGGATTAATCAGTGGGTAAATAACCTTTCAGCATGCATTCAAGGCTGGTGTGTTAGTGTAGCAGCTGGGTGCAGTCCCACTGTCAAAAGCAATGTCTTTAAATAACATTATTTTAAGACCTTTCTGCAAGTTTACACCTGGATTTAAAAGGCAGAAGAAAATAATGCAAAACTGGCCACAGCAAGTTCCAGAAACATTAGGAAATTGAGTACACTGAAAATGTTATCATCTCTACCTCTGAAATCTAAACTGCATATGCATGAACTACAGAGGCTCAAGGAACATGATCTGCTTTCAGGCTCGTGCAGCAATTTCACACAAAAGCCGCCAGCAGAACACATCCAAATGAAGTCTGAAACCAGCATAAAAGGTTTAGTACCTCTTTCCTTCGGTGTTACCCGGCTAGATACGACAGCCGAGTCTGGCGCTCTTACCACAGCACACTCCACACGCACCATACACACTTCCTGCGCATACCTTCTGCTCCATTTTTAATTAGCCGCATGGCTCCATCGGCCAACACTGGCTCAGGCCACTCAGCCATCTGTAGCAGCGAGCAGGAGGCCAGCTCAATGGGCCTTACTTAACACAGCCGCTTATAGACACTCAAGCAATCACAAACTCTGTGTGTCTGCTGTACGTGGAAGGGTGCCTTTTCAGACCAGCTGCACTCTGGAAGTGAGCAGCGTGACTGAACTGATGGCATTCAGCATGAATGATTAGTAGAACTGACACCGTGTTTATTTCAAGCAATAATTCTGCAAAAAAATCAAATGTACAATTTTTTCATTTACTCCTTACGCTTTCTTTCAGAAGATGATACAGGGCTGCCAACTCTCATGCGATTTGGCTCTAATCTCATGCTCTCACGCCACCCTCACCATTTCTCATGCATTTTTTATGACCTCTCCAAAACAACCTCCTGATCAATGTGACTACTACCGGCAACAATAGTTCTGAAGGAGTTCAGGACAGCATCCTCTCCACCACCACAGCAAACATGGTAGATAGATGCTACCATTACCTCCCATTCTAACCTCTAAGCCCATTCGAGACTGGACAAGCCTAAATCTCTCTCTAAGAAAACTGTAGAAGTTAACAACACTGGCTGAAGTCTCAGATTCCATTCAGAAATTTGGAAACACAGTTTAGAAGTGAGGAAACCACCCTTGAAAGGTTCAGGGGGTATTTCTGGGTTTTCCTGCCTTGCGTCCAATGATTCCTGGTTAGGCTCCAGACCTAAGTGACCCTGGCCAAGAAGAAGGCAATGAGAAGATGAATAGATGGATGGAATTAGAGTTCAAAAGTCTGGCACTGCTATTAAAAACTTATAATCAACATTCAATCATTTTTAATCACTCTAATGGTGGGTGCTTCCAAGCAATAATCCTGCTGAAAATACAAGGAACACAATGTTCCCTTACCTAAGTTCACTTCTGTAGTTTTCTCAGACTGGTGCTCTGAAGTAAATAACGGTTATCTACATTCACTTCATAGCATTTAATTTGTATCAGACCTTGCTGAGATGTTATAATGTCAATCAGACTTTGCTTAGTTTATTCTCTAAGACCTCTCATTTCCATTTTTCATGTTTTTGTCTGTTTGCAATGCTTTCCAAGCTCACGGGCCTCTTCTCTTCATGTACTTTCACTTGTAAGGGTTATAATAATCACCTTTCAGGACCATGATCATGTGTGGTGAGGATCAGACAAAAGAATAAAACACTCTTTCCTGCTGAAGCATTATAATTGACTTACGAGTTGTTCTCTAATGACAGCATCAATATGGCATGCTGATATTTTTTCACTTCTTATGACACTTTAAGTACCTGTTTCTCTGATTGATGTTCTTGTAATTCAGACACCAGCTGTTTGATTTATTCAAGCCTGTTAGATAATGTACCTGTGTTGCCTTACTTTAAAAGCTTTCCTTTTAAACTCTAAACGTCTTTGGCAGATACAACACTGGCTCATTTGACTCCATTCAAAAATACTGGCTAGTGTTTCTATTTCTACTTCCACCTATCCGAAAGTACAGTGAGTTCATACGCACATGCGTTCAGCCACCATAAACATATGGTATCATTATGCCATACAGAACGGCCCCAACACACCTCCCTGGTTGGAAATCATCACCCGCTGTGGTCTGTGGGAGCAGCAGCGTTGGAGGTGGATCAAAACCCAACGCCATTAACACTCCCACATTAAACCCGGACCTCTGGGTTTCCCCTCGCTGCGGCGGCCATCTCCAACATCACAGCCAGTGCCGCAGCTCTACACACATCACACTAAACCATTAACTCCACACTCAGTGTGGCCCCACACCCAGATCAACCCGACTAGGCCACACAGCATTTATTCACTACCATTCAGTTTGGAATCGCTCATCAAAAGTTTGGAATTGCCATTAAACCTTTAGTAATCCATGCTGAAAGTTTTAGAAATGTTAATTTAATGTTAAGAAAGAAAGAAATGTTATTTAAAAAGCAAGGAATCACCATTCAAATAGTAAAAGTTTTAAATGGTTGTTAAGAAGTGCTCAAATCTTTGGGAGTCTGTAAAGTCTGTAATTAAAAATGTAAAATTACCAATTAAAAAATGTAAAATTATCTGAAATCACCACATGTAATTGTGTACAAATATTCTAATATGACGCTACAGTGGTGCCTAGGTTTACTTTCAATACATGTGAATTGAATATTAATTGGATATTAACTAATGCATCTGAAATGGCTTTAGAAAACAGCAGTAATTATTCACAAGTGATTCCAAACTTCTGAACAGTGTTGTTTACAAGCCATCAATTTACATTTTGGCAAGATCTGATGCAAAACCATGGAAAACTTTAGTTAACATACAGGACCCATTCCTCTTTAATTAGAAGCTTGGCTTCATGATTACACCCTTGCCCCCTGTGTAAGAAGGACGTAACTGCTGGATGTGCATGTGTGTGTTTGTCACTTATGGCTGAGTTTAATCCTTTTTCCCTTGGGAAAATGTTTGTCCACAGTCGCATATGTTTTGCAAGAGTTGCCAGCAGTTTTCACACACAAGTAAACAAGCTCCCAAGCTGTGGCTTTACGAGCAGTGTGTATGTCTGCCATCATGACGTACACAAAGTTTTAAAGGCTACGAAAGTGATTGCTGGCTGACGTGTGCAAGTAAATTATAGTTGACACACAAATAGCTTGGCTTCCTGTAGTGAGTTTAATACAGAAGAGGGCAGTTCACATTTAATTGAACTTTCTATACCCAAAATCCAAAATCTATTTCACACATTCAATATCCCCGTGGCACAGACCTGCTGTTCTGCTGCTTCCAGGAAAATCCTTCACCCATAGTTTCCTTCAAATTCTGTAAAGCCCTCTGTCCCGTCCTAGTGCGACTTGACGCAGAAGAGTTCTTTTGAAAAACTAAATGCATTAATAAGAAAATAAAATTATGCAGATTTCTAGATTTATTTTCACAAATGAAACCAAACATTCTTCTACCAGTTGCCCATGCTGATTGATGGGGGGGGGGGGGGGGTCGTTCTACCAAACCACAGAAGGCTAAGCCAAGTATGCAATGTTGGACTCCAGGCCATGTATGGCTATTGCACCACTGGTTATCAAACTTGAGATCTCTCAGTGACAGAGCCTGCACTTAGACAGTTGGGCCACTCATAGTGTAAATGTTCAATGACAGAATGTTCAATGTCAACAACTGCCCACAGCAACTGGCTTCTGTTATAGCTATTCAGAGTCAATAAGTTTTCTGATTTCCGGTTTGTTTTGTTCTAATTACAGGCAAACACTGAGATAATCGATCACACAGTGCATGTATTTCTTTAAGAATGACAAAAGGCACAAACATAGGCAAAAAAAAAGGGTAAACATTAACACTAGGCCAACTGGGTTGACTCTTTTCCCTTCTCTTGTCAGCCTAGTGATAGCTGAGGAACCATGCCACAGAAAAATATTTATCCTTGTTACAAAGCTAAGCTAGGCTAGGCCAGGCTATACTACGTGGCTACTGTGATCCGTCTTAGTGATGTGAATCCGTTAAGAGTATATCATTTCCTTCCTCACAACCCCACCACGAAAGGAAAATCAGCATGTTTTATCCTGACACAAGATAACAGGGTTGTAAATAGTCTCATTAAAATGTATCTGAGCATTCATCACCCCAACCCCCAAAAGTCACACACTTATTATTTCTACATCAAATAACAACTGCTAAATTAATTAATTCTGTGGCACCTTTAAAGACTAATTAATGCTCTTAAATACAGAATCTCTGAATGCTTACAGAGAAGTACCACTGCAAAACATGGGGAGGAGTGTAGTCAGTAGTTTAGGTGAAACATGACCACTGCCATATGAACGACGAGAAGAAATTCTGGCAGAAAAGAGACTTATGGTAGAACTTTTACACTGTTTTTATGAAGGTTTACACCGCTGCTTTGTTCGACTTTATTGTAGTAAGTACATTACCACAACCTCCTCCATGACCGCCATTGATTTTTGTTGTCAGAAACTTTAATTCTGAACTGCCCTCTAGTGGCTGTACTGCTTTACATCCATGCCAACGAAAAGGAGGCATAGAAGTATGTGGGCAGTAAGGGTTACAACATTTAAAAGAGACACTGATTTTCATACGTAAAGGGATTATAAATGAGCCTTAAGAATCACAATATGGCAGAATATTTTAAAAACTTGCTTCTTTTTTTGCTCGTCACCTTGATGCCCAGTAATGTAGTTCATTCAGATACAAGAGTCCCTGATCAACAGTACGCAAAGGAACATGAGCAGATCAATAGCCACACTGGCACACAGCTAATGGTGAGCGGTGTGAAATGATGAGGGTGAGGGCCACTCTCATCACTATGCATTACCTTCCCCAAGGCCTCCCCAGGGCTCCGCATGTACCAATCAAGTGCAGTGTATCATGGGGAGCCAGCGTTTAGCATTGCCGGCTTGGCGCACAAAAAAAGCAGTGTTTAATTAATGGGGGGCAAGGAGGCCTTGTTGTCAGGAGGCAGTTAAGCTAACGATCAGAGGAAAAGTGCAACCATCTGCAATAATCCATACACTTATGCTCAGAATTCGCCGGTATGAAGGACACTAAGCTCCGCTGCTTAGTCAGTGTATTCACAATAGGGAGACACTTCATCCATATCAAATCAATGCTGGGGCCCTTTAGGCAAATAGAGCCAGTTTAGTCAGCTCCTTAATTGCAGCTACTGACTACATAAGGAAAAAGCAATGAGTCCCTCTAAGGTAAATACTGATGCTTACTTCTGTACTTCTATAAATATTTCTCGGTAGGTTTTGCAAGTGATCTCCTTGCACTTTTGTTTACTGCATCCAGAGAAAATAAACTGTCAGGTAACAGACGGACAGAACTTCAAAAGGATATGCTGAGGTCACCGATAGTTGAGACAGAACCGCTAGCCTGATTTACCCTCAGAAAGGCTAAATTAATGATGTCTGTCTGCTTTATGAAGCCTCTCAGCTTGTAAAATCTGAAGCTTTTAAAGCAACACACAGCCTAGTGTGACAGTTGAGTTTTATGGGAGGAAATCAATGGACGGCTCTGTTTAAATGGGTGAGTTCACCTTTCTTCTAAACAATTGGTGTTAAAGGAGGTAAGAATGAGGCAAAGAACAGCCGGCAGATGGAGAAATTGGCATGCATGGACTCTGCAAAAAAAAAAAAAAAAAATGGGCACGGTTCAGACTATAGAGCATCGCTCCACTCCAGCACAGTTCGGCTCTTTGACGAATGTGTGTTGTCCCAAGCAGTGTGTTTTGGCTCACTGTCTTGTCTCATGATGAAGTTCCTCCAGGGTAGATTGATTGCATTTCTGTATTTCAGTAGAATTAATTCATCTGCTCCTACCACCAAGAGTCATCAATAAAGATCTATTCAGAAGCAGCAATGAAAGCCATGACACTATCTCCACCATGCTTGACTGCTGAGCTTGTATGTTTTGGCTCGTGAGCAGATCCCATTCTCAAACTGAAATGTCTTGAGTGCAAAAGAACTGGCCTTGCTGTTCCAACTCTTACTTTCAGAAGAGATTTATAGTCTTGTGAAAAATCATCTGGTCCTTAGCAAGTCTTATAATTAGGCCTCAGTTTAACACCACACAACACATTCCACTGTCATTACAAAAATGAAGCTAAAATGGAAAAATCATGTATGAAAACTAAGTACACCCCATGATTCAATAGCTTAAAACAATACAATAAAAGAATAATTTGACTTTCTTTAGACTCTCACAATGTTCTGGAGGAATTTTGGCCAGCAATATTTTCAGACATTCTGTTGTTGGTGTGCTTTAGAACCATTGTCCTGTTGCATGGCCCAATTTCGGACAAGCTTTAGCTGCTGGATAGGTGGCCTCACATTTCACATTTCAGTTCGTGGTCGACTCATGGTGACTGCAAGGTCACAAAGTCCTGTGGCTGCAAAACAAGCCCAAATCAGCACCTCTCCACCACAGTGCTTGACAGTTGATATGAGGCGTTTGTGCTGATGGTCTGTTTGGTTTTCACCAAATGTGCCACTGTGGTCTTCACTATGGTTTAGTCTGTCCAAAGGACATTGTTCCTGAAGACTTGTGGTTTGTTCAGATGTAACTTTGCAAACATAAGCTGTGCTGCCATGTTCTTTTAAGAATGAGGAGGCTTTCTCTGGTAACCCTTCCCTTGTTCAGACTTTTTTTAATTTTACCATCATGAACTTGAATATTTAACATGCTAGCTGTGACCTGTAGAGTCTGAGATGTAGCTCTTACAGTGCTGCACAGAGAAATTGCAAAACACCTTGTCCACACAAGCATTATCTGATCTTGGGGTGAATTTGCTGGGAAGTCCACTCATGGGAAGATTGGCAACTGTCTTGAATGTTTTCATTCAAGCAATGCTTTCATTGCTAATGTCTTTCCTCCATGGCATTGTGTTCACACATACCTAAATGCTCCAGACCAGCAACCTCCCAAAATGTCAGCTTTTATAGAGTAGCACCTGGCTACTTACCCTCTTCATTCCTATGGAAGCAGCCTTTTTTCAAACAGTGCTTCTGCTTTTGGCCTACTTTTTGTTAAATCAACAATGACACAGTGGAATCTGTTGTGTTATTATTGTTCATCTGAGGTTGTATTTACCTAATTTACCTAAGACCGGCTAAAGACCAGATTTTATATATCCTGATATGTAAAGCCATAGAATTCAAAGAGGGTGTACTTTATTTTTCACATGACTTTTACACACATGGCATTTACGCAATGCAATTATGCAGTGGTTTGGTTGCCCCTGGTCATATTTTGTTAGTTTTCCAAGTGAAAATAAGTGAACAAATCCTCTAAGGAAACCAGTTTAAATGTAAGGATTTTCTGCATCACAAGTTCTATTTATTTTCTGAAAGCAGGAATGAGACCAAGACCAGCCAGGCAGATGGAGAAATTGGCATGGAAGGACACTGTTGGAGGAGAAAAAAATGGGCATGGTTCAGTCTGCAGAGCATCTCTCCACTCCAGCGCAGTTCGGCATGGGTCTTTGTCGAATGTGTGTTGTTCCAACTTTAATCAACCAATCATGTGTTCTTTCATGATGGTCGAGTCTCACCAGCAGACATAGTAAAGAAGCTGGCAGGTGCATCCACAAGCAACACATCAAGGCTAAGCTTATTATAGACAAGAAATACAAAGGCAGACAAATCCTCAAATGGATCATTTTTTTACCCAATTTACTTTCCATACTATGATCAATATGATCACTCTCGCTTGTGCCTGGAAATCCTGAGCAGTTTTTGTTTTTTTGGACTTTGTGATTGATTTTTTTGGAAATATCTACGACTGCAACTGCAAATACTCTTGGGGCGAGATGCGTACTGTGTCAAATAGGAGAGACAGAAATGGAAGAAGAGGAGAGAGAGGAGGAAGGTGCTGTTCTGCAGGGGAGCGTTCAATTTGCCGGCTCATTTGCAGCAAGTTTGTACAGGTGGAAGACACACACACACACACACACACACACACACACACACACACACACACACACACACATACACAGTATGGCTTAGTAAGGTGTGTAAGCATCTGCTTGGCAACGAACAGTTAGCGATGTACGTTTTCAAGGACGATGGGGTACAGCAGAAAGAAACACTTTGCACAGTTTTCTGTTCCTGACTACATTACGGCTTGCGTGTTCTCATGTAAACAAGCAGACACTGTTTACATTCATGAACTGAAGACTCAAATTGGGCATGTGATTTCCCACCCAAAATTGACCTGATGTGAATTTTAGTTCCCCTTGCAGCAGAACATCTCCTTCCACTGTTTCATATCTAACCAGCAATGCAGTGCAGAACGGACAAGTGCAAAGGGAATAAACCCTTCAGGAAGGTTCTGACCTACTGTTATAACGTTGCCCTTGGACCATGAAAACACCCACAAATCAGGTGTGTTTTTGACATCTTATCAGGCCAAATATACAATCACTTACCACTTTATTAGGAACACCATTTTATCAGGATGCACCAATACTGGGTAGGACTTGATGTTGCAGTCATAACTTGTGGGAAACACTTCTTTGAGAATCTGAAAAGTGGATGACTGCATCATCACAATCCTTGAAGAATTGTTTAGGAGCATCATCCCAAAGGTGCTGGGAAGAACACTGAACTCATGCACATGTTCATGAAACCAGTTTGAGATGGGACATGGAGCATTTTCGTGCTGGTCATGGCTGTTAGAAGATGGGTAAACTGTGGTCATGAGGGGATGGGTGGCTGCACATGGTCAGCAACCATACTTAAACAGGCCGGGTCATTCAAGTGATGACTGACTGGTTTTAACGGGCCCTGAATGAGGAGGTGAACAGGTGCTCCGTAAATGTACATGTTTGGTGGCAGACTACCTACATTTCTGGTGAGCAAATATGTAGTATAGGAAGAGAGAGGCTTGAAGTAAATAGAATTAAATGTTTGGTTGCCTATCCCTTGATGGAAATAGCTGCTCTCTCCCTTCTACCTTCTTGTCAGGACGTGAAATGCATGCTCAGTTGGGTTAAGGTCCAGTGTTTGACTTGGACAAACTAAAAACCCTCCACTTTTTTTCCTCCCTAATGAAGTTCTTAGTTGTGTTGGCTGTGTGTTCTGGCTCATTGTTTGCTGCATGATGAAGGTTCTCCCTATTAGATTATAAGCAGTACTCTGCAAACTGGCAGACAGATTGTTTCTATAGGTGTAATTCGTTCTGCTGAAGAATAGTGAGCCTGTTCTAAAAGCAGCTGTGCAAGCCATGACACTACCTCCACTATGCTTCACTGATGATGAGCTGGTATGCCACTTTATTCTGAGTGGTCCTTTGTAGGTGAAATAAACTTTGATGAGACTCTCAGTAACATCTCAACAACATTTTAATGGAGTAGCAGCAGTGCCGCATCTGAACTCTAGATTCTTAAGAGACTTTTCAAACAGTATATTTCATTCAACTGCATAAATAATATTTGTTAATAATTTACTGAATTCAGCTGTTCTTTAATTTATTTGGAGAGTACAAGATTAGATCTGTAGATCTGTGATGTTCACCTGAGGAATCACCAATCATCTAACAGGTGATACACAGACCATCTAACACAGACCATCTCAACATCCTCAGCCAGCTGTTATAGACCTGCTGCTGACACCAGTCTGGAACTGGAGCTTTATTGGATTAGGCTGAAATTAAGGGGGCAATGTAAGGGTTAAGATTGGGTTTTGGGTTGAGGTTAAGTTTAGGATTAGGACCAGGATGAGGATTAGATTTAGGTTTTGAGTGGAGGTTAAGGTTAGGATTAGGACCAGCTTTACTGCTGATGCTGCACTGATATGCTATTGATGTGTGTAACAGATACTCGGTACTCTTTATTAATCACCTACTTATGACCACTCTAAATAAAGTGTGACCACTAAATCAGACAGAGACAGTGAAATAGCTTGACAAATCATTTAGTGTAAGGCTGGCATAAAGAAAATAACATAATTGGCAGTGATCCTTCAGTCGGACTACGCCCTACAGTGCTTGTGGGTCAACAGATACCTGAAAAAAGACACAACATAATTTTAAACATTATAAGACTATAAAAGACAACCTCATATAAACCTCAGTTTATACTAGGAAGCCTGGTATAATTTGTAGTTATTATCCAGGACCTAATTGGTTAATCAATGCTTCATTAAGGTAAATCAGGAGTGCTGCTGTGAATTTTAACAAGTCTATGAGACAGGTGGGAGCACTGAGGAAAAAACAACAACCTGTCTTCTTCTAAGCAGCTCAAAAGATATCCAATTCCTTGGGAACAAGACATTCTTGTTCACTTATACTGCATTAATGTTTGTGTTGTCTCTTGTTTTTCTACCATTTTCCCACGTATTTATGCCATTCTGTCAAAAATGAAAACACACAAACACAAGTTCTTCATGTTCTGGAATCTAAAACCTGCTTACCAGAATTCTCCATGCTTCTTGGCAGATGTTCTCTGAACAGGTGACCGTGGTCAGATAGACTTATCCCACCATGAGACATGTCCGGGTGCAGTGCGAGAAGGTTATGGCAAGTTCACCATTAATACCCTGGGATCGAGAGGCTGAAACTCAATACTTGGAAAAAGCGTCAGTCGGATGGGGCACAACAAGACAACTACAGTCCAAATGTTTTGGACCACAAAGTCAGAGGTTATGTTCAAGCTGCTTTAAACATGACTTGACCCCAGTAGGATTCTTCCAGTTTTGCCTGTATTTACCCAAATATTGAAGAAATCAGCTAATTTACTGTCCTACTTCACAAATATGTGAGTGCAGAGATGATTTATCACCTCCACACAATGCTCATCTTTGATGTAACACTCAAAAGAGCTGTGTGTCCTGGTCTTCCTATACTTGCAGCAAAGTTCTACAACTTTTATGAAAGAGCTTTAAATGTGAGTTTACAAATGTGGTGTGGTAGCTCTAAATGTTCTGTACATACTGGCTGTAAATAAACATAGCCCTGTCCTCCTCCCAGGAGCTACGAAAAAAAGAAAGAGAGAAAAAAAAAAGAACCGATGGCTTGGAACTCAGTCAGAGTCCACGGATGTGGTTCCAAAACCCAGTTCCCAGTAGAAGAACCAATCCAACAGCTTTGCTCAGAGCCAAAAAGTTTCAGGCAAAGAGACAAATGTACAAAAAGGACACTTACATGCACATTCCTCAAAAACAGCAGACATCAACTTCAGTGTTTAAGCCCTTGTAAATGTATGATAAAGTAGCCTTAGAAGCCATTCGTCAGTGCGCTAATTCAAACTCAATAGCAGAAGCAATTCACTGGCTTTCAGACATGGGCAGCACAGCCGTGATGCACGAGATTGCCCTGCGCTGTTATGGATTGTTTAAGTAAGTCTCCTAAAAACAAAATTGATCTGCCATTATCAGCGTCCCTCACTGCCAAGAGGACACATAGCCGAGGGAGGGAAAAAAAGAGAGAGGGAGGGAGGGGGAAAAAAAGGGAAAAACCTGGATCGATCCAGAGACGAACTTTTTAATAAACACATATCTCCTTATGGATTACAGAGAAGGCCGCATGGTAATGGCATTCATGACCTATAAATTGTGCCGGAGATGGATGAGCTGCCGCTAGGGCTTGGAGCCGGATTGGGACGGGGAAGGACTGCACTGGCAGCAGCACTGAAGCTCTTATGGAAATCAGAATGATCGATCAGTATCAATACCCCAGCATGGAGCGGTGAGTCATCCATAACGCAGCGCTTTTAATGAGAAAAGTGGGGACTTTGGGAGAAGTTCAGCGTGAAGGATGGGCAGAAAGGACAGCAAGGGAAGAAGCAGGCCAGACACACACAGGGGGAAAAAATGTTCAGGCGGCAGATGACAGGACAAGGATCCAATCTGCAGCTGAAGACAAATGACCACCCCGGCCAAAAGATAATGTTATCGCTCGATGTCCTTCGCTCCATGCATATTTCCCACACTTGACTCCCACAGCAAAACATAACATCCTTATGAAAAATTGAGCAGACCTGTACACTGCATACACGCTAAACAGACACACAGTAGCGGCCTTTCCTTTTTATTTTCAGATGACGACGTTATTTAGTGATCGTTGCGCTTCCAGACATGAGAAAATAGGGTGAAAAAAGTGTTTATCGATTTCCAATCTCAGACCTAGAAGAGACATGCTGTTCAATGGGAGAAAATGGGCTAAATTTGATTGCTCCAGATTGATCAAAGCATCTTTACCCTCAGCAACGGATAAACCTCATGGCATTTTTCATGTATAGCACAGCACGTCATCATTTTACTGTACAGTAATTCAAAGTTGACATTTGTATGATTATTATTGGATATTTCGCTCTGAACATAGACTACAGCGGTTAAATGGTTTTCCCTAAATTAAACAGGAATCTGACTTACTAATAATGTCTAAAATTTGAAGATTTGAAACTATTTTATGAATAAATTGATTTGCCAACACCCATCACATTTATTGACATGCATACGGACATTATTCCAGGTCTAATGTAACCCACCTGACTGAGTTGATCAAGCCTTCAGAATCATACTGATTGAAGAATTTGGTGGGTCAGATTAGAGCAACAATACATTTCTGCTGAATAATTACCAACAAATAAAATCACAAATCACTTTTACACAATTGTTGTAGAGGTTTAACCACTCTTATTATATGGCAATAAACACATTCTTGAAAAATGTGTGTATGCTCATCCTGTGCAGTTTCACATGTTTCAAACAATTTGTAGAAAACCGAGGGGATGAAAAAAAGAAAAGCCTGAGGTTTCCAGAATGATGTACAGAGCTGTACATGACTGTAAAAAGGCATTTGGATATTTGTAAAAATATAGCTTTTTAATACCAGGGTTTCTAAAAAAATGCTCTCCTTGAGTGTTTTCAGTGCTTTCTCTGTGGTTGAGCTGACAAAAACGCTGACATCACAATGTCATGTTAACTGCATGCTCATTATCAACTTTCATTACGCTGAGACACAATGTCCTGTGCTCACATTTGGAAAAGCTACAGAAACGGTACCTCTCTGCCTGATCAGGGGTGCGTGTGTGAGGAGGATTCAGAAACAGCAGTATTGCCACAGCACCTTAAAAACCCTATGGTCAAGTTATTTTCCACAATTGTAGGCTTTATTCTAGGTACAGATCAAGATCCTGGAATAAATCCTATCCTTGTTGAATACTGTGAGGAAATCTCTGTTGGTGTTTCAGCTTTGCGCTGCATGTAGGTCTGTTTCGACTCATACACTTGCATCGTAAATAATTTGATATTAAAATTCAAGAGGTGGTAGCAGCCCCTTCTGGGTTGGTGTACTCACCCGAGCTTTCTGATACCATTTTTTGTTCTCATTTTCAGAAACATTGCTGGCTACGTTAAAAAAATGCGTGTGGACAGGATCAAAGAAAGCTGTAGATCATTAAGAATTAAGTTATAATACATACAAACGTTCTAATAAAGGGGTTTCCTCAGGGGGTCTTTAGTAAATGGCAAAACCATCACAAGTCAAGACAGTTATTTTAAGAACCTTTAAAAAAATACCACTACTGTCACAAATCTTATCATATAAAAGTTTTTTCTGCTAAAAATGCAAATAGATCATTTATACTATAGATAACACTATACTGCATATCATGTTTTGTAGTTTCTAAAATACTTGATTAAATATTGGTTATATTATATATTGATTAAACAGTTTGTGTTGTTCAGAGCATCTATATCTACACTGTATAACTTATTATTAAATGCAAACGTCTCAACAGCAGTGTGGATGCTGCTTCTGAACTTTTATGTCCAGTTGTGCATCTTCATCCGTTTCATTCAGTGACAAACGAGCCGACAGTCAACCCAACAGCACTCTTCATCAAATCTAAAGGCAGCCTATAGTTTTTATGCGCATTTTAATTCCCTTCATTACTGCAGAATTCTGAAGAGCTCCTCGTCGTCGACCGTGCTAGAGCGATTGGTCCAGCATCTCGAACAGCACCAGACACTGGAGCAGATGGGCAGGGACAGAGACAGGCTGGGCCGGCACAGTCTACAGCGCATCCAGAGCTGCTGACAGAGAGAGAGCAATAGAGCACCTGGCGAAGGCACAGGACCTTCTGTTGTGCCGCTGTTAATTGGCTTGACTGGGAAAACGTCTCGCCTCTGAACGTCATCAATCTGGGACATTTGCTTAAGTGAAGCTTCGGCCCTGCAGGCGCTGCTAAAGCAGTGAGAATAGCCCTCTTAACATGTCTTGCGAGTTAACCGAGCAGTTTTTAAAAACATCTTTCTTTTGTGCTATAGAGGCACAGTATGCAGTAATGAAGGACTGTGAGAGCATCTCCAAAATGTAAATCATACTCTGTAGTAACTGTTTATTGATGGGCAATTCCTAAAGCAGATTAGCCATTAATAAATAATGGAGAAGGTTACTCATTGTTTTAGGTAAGACACAGGGAACTGGCAGTTTAGATTAGATTAGTTAAACTTTATTGCCCACTTTAGTGGAAATTTGTCTTTGTATTTCCATGTAAACACTGTCATTCTTGATTATGAAACATTGCCAAGTAAGAAAAGAGTATATTGTCAAGGTTTTACAGTAAAAAAAAGGCTATGATCCCCCCCATAATCCAGAAACAAATAGAGAACTATTTAGTAAACAGACAAAAAGATTAAACCGGAGAGAAATCGGACAGCACTCGTACACTAACCAGTGTATTTATTTGACCCACATTAAAACATGAACATTTCAGCGACTGACCTTCCTCAGCATCCTTATAGGACGCCAGCCAGTTTATACCACCCCCTTATTTTCTATTTTTCTATTATTTTTGTTTATTTTTCAAAGTTATGTTTGAAAGGATGGAGGATAATGAATTATACCTTGAATTTGGTGGTGATGTCGATAAGGGGGGTGGTTTGGTCTATAAAGCAGTGTTGGCTGGTGTCCTATGAGCACGCTGAAGAAGACCTAATGATGAAACTTCTGTGTTTTATCTGTGAGTCAAATCAATGCTCTGGATACTGTAGGAGTGCTTTTGATTAAAGTGATTTGTTTAAACAGATTCAGAGCAAAGCAGATTTATTTTTAATAGAAAAAAAGTTCCTCTGAAAATAACAGTTGAAATTTTCTATCACTGATCAGTTGATCAAGAGTTTTAGTAGGGTAAGGGGGGTACACATTTAAATTCCTGAAGATGTTTGGTTTGATTATCCTTCTTGTGTTCCAAATGTTACTTCCACAAACACTCGAAAGAGCTGGCACTGCTGGCATTCAATCAGCTACACAATTTATATTTTAAGGCTCATATAAGCCTCCATAAACTGCAGAGGTATATGGTCTTACTGTCTGTTCTGAAACTAACTACGACACCCTCTGTTCACCCTGGAAACACCTTGACAAATCATGAGCCCAGGCTTATTAAGCTGGGCTTTATTAGCGCGTTGCTTCAGCAGTTCTTTCTGTAGAGTGTGTCCTCCAGTCTGTACTCACTTTAACTCCATTTACAAACTTGCTTGTCCTTCCTTCTCTCTGTTCTTGTAGTGGTCCTCGGAGAGTGCCCGTAATCTCTCAGCAGCCTGTGAACACACAGTAAGCAAATCAATCCCAATGGACAGCTTCAACTCTACACTACTGAAACAGATATTCGACCAATGTTTCTAAAGCTGTGCATAATTAAATCACTATGATGTAAGCAAAGTCATTTAGGGTGGTTTGATGTGAAATGCTCTGTACTAGGATTACTTACTCTGTCAGAAGTGTACAGAGTGGTGGCGAATGGAATCGAGCGTCTGAAGGGTTTAATGTCTGCAAAAGCTACCTCACGTTAAGGTATTAGCCAATATGGTCATAAATGCACCGCCTTATGCCTGAGACACTGCTTAATGATAATTGTGGGATGGAGTTTTGGCCTGAACAGATATAGAATAGATTTTTTGAATCCATTATGGTGAAGAGATACACACAAGGTGTTGTAAGACAAAGTGGTCCCTTAAGAAGATGTATTCGTACCCCTATTTACCTTATTTACCACTATTTTACTGGTCTAAACTTGCATATATATAACTCAGAAGATATATGTCGGATCCATAGTCATTTTAAATAGAAAATAAAATGGCTATATACAACCCCTGGTTCCCATCCCCACCTCTATATAGAAATCTAAGTCAGTACGCCTACCACATCAAACCCCTCTGAATGACTTTATTTACATATCAAAGACTGGATTATGTAAAAAGTCTTGTGTAGAAAATCTGTGGAATTCTCTTTAAACGTACCAAGGTCTAACACTAACACCCTTCAAACATGCAACAGGAAAATTTCTCTCTAAAGTGGAAACAACATTCAAGTTCTTCGTTTGCATTCATCCCGGAGGCCATCGCTGAGCCTGGGCAGTACAATGCAAACTCCTCTCACCACAAAGTACTCTCACCACCCAAAGCTGTGACCGACTACATGGGGTCCACATTGAGCAACGAGCAGGGCTGGGCCGTCTGGGGGGGGAGGGGGCGCGGTTAAACAGTCTCTCTCCTCACTCTTTCACTTTTAAGAAGAGTGATTAAACATTCTAGCACTCCTGTCATTTCCTGATCCAATGTCTTCATTGTGTCACTCTGCTTAATTCCTATGCCACTGCTGCTCTGGCACGATTTGATAGCGGCCAGCGCTGCAGCTAACAGAGGTCAGTCTCATAAGCGTCGGCAGATGGGCTCTCCACGGGTCTGCCGCATTCACTAAGCCATAATAAATGTTACAGCACATTAAATCACCCTAGAGGTACGCCACCATGTTCAGAACCCAAACCATTCAATCAGGAAATATCAGCAGCAAAAGATAAAAAGCACCCGCTGCTTTACGTTTAGCACCTCTGCTAGAACTCCTATTATACACATCCAGTTAGAACAATCATAGATGCACATGCCCATGCATGAACACACTCATGTAGTCATTTTCCAATCTAATGCCAAGCTCAGACACACTCCAAAGACAGCCAGCAAATGAAGGGGCCAGTTTACTGCAGTCAACTGTGATCTCTCTGATATGACTTGGTCTAAATCTTGACTTTATTCCCCAAATGGGGAATTTGACACTTCAGAGCAGAGGTATTATGTAAGTAAAGCGTTGTGAAAGACTCCACTTTCTGATTGATGGAGAAGACAGGTTAGGGCAGGAGACTGGGGTGGAGGCAGTGTGTAGCAATGCCTGAGTAAACTGTGTGGCGATGTTGGGTTGTACTGAGTGATAGAGGTGGAGGTGTTGGACTATATAAGGTGATTTGGTGTGGAGGTGTGTTGAGTTTGGTGATTACAGATATTGTGGTATGGGAGTTTTGGGTTGGGATGGGTGCTTGGTGTAGAAGTATTTGGTTGGGTGATTGGTGTTGAGCTGAGTTGGTGTAAAGGTGTTTGGTTCATGAGGCGATTGGAGGCAAAGTGTTGTGCTGAGAGAGTGGTGTGAAGGTGCTGAGTAGGATTGAGTGACTGGCATGGATATTGGATTGGGAGGCCTGATTTGTGGTTTGGAATGGAACTGTTGGGTTAGGTGATTTGATTTGGAGTCGTTAAGTTTAGCCACTTGTGACCTTTTTATGGACAACTGGAGTAAAAGCCATAGGTTGGGTAATAGGTGTGGAGGTGGTGGGCTGGTTTAGGTTATTGTTGTGGAGGTATGGCATCGAGTGATTTGGTTTTGGTGATTGTGCTGGGTGGAGTGATTGTTGGTAACTGTTAATAAAGTGCTAGTCTGTTTGATTATTATGGAGCTTTTGGGTTGGAGTGGAAGTGGTGAGCCTCTGTGATTACCTCAGTAAGGGGGTGAAAGGCACCGGCGTGACAGACCAGCACTGACAGCTGGCAGACTGACAGTGCCTGGATGGCACTGGCTAATTTGATCAAGCTGTCAATCAGCGTGCCCAGATGGACATCAATCAAGAGCTGGACATGATGTCCTCTTGCTTTGCAGCCAACTAGCCAATCAGAAGGAAGAATGTGATAGAGAAAAGGAGACAGGAAGATGGAGGACTCTAATTCCAGCTTTCTCTCATGCTGGACAAGACATGGTCACCTAGCATGACACATGTCCGACAGTAGAAGTCAGGTAGCAGGGCTGAGTCTTCCTGGATTAGTGTCAAGGCACTGTTTTTGCATTACTTTAGAAATAGCTATTGAAAAAAATCATTATTTCTTTGCCTTACACTTTTCAAAACTGAAAAGTCTTCTTGAGCAACATAAAAATAAGCACTGGATACATAATTTTCTGCAATTTCCAATGTATTCTAAAGCTCCAGCAGTGAAGTAATGGGTCTAAATGGTGGTGTTAGGTTCGTACAATCCCAATAGTCAGTTACTCACAGACAAGTGAATGATAACAGTCCATAAAAAGACAGAAATGACAGGTTCTCTGAACAGCAACGCAGTAAACAGCTCTAAATAAGAACACTGCAGAGCTGAATATGATGCAATAAGAATGACACAACTTTCTGAGAACACTGTTTTACAGAACGTGCCTCAAATATGATATTACTCTGAGAACCTTTAGCAGAACACCAAAACTAATGTGTGTGTCTGAGCCTGGAACAGGACTCAACTACAGAGAGTAAAGGCATCTCCTGCTCAGATGACTGACCTGCTCCGGTGTGAGGTCCCGCTGCTCCTGTGCCAGCATCTCATATCCCACCATGAACTTGCGGACAGTGGCTGACCGGAGGAGAGGAGGGTAGTAGTGCGCATGGAGCTGCCAGTGGCTCATGTCTTCTTTTAGGTGACTTCCTGTTGGGGCTCCTAAAAACACACACAGCAGAAGATCCTTTGTATGTTTAAAAACACCTCCGACATCTCAGAAGATATCCGACTGTTTTTTTGACATCTCTTCACGGATGGAGAGTCACCACCTGAAATTTAATCTGAACAAGACAGAACTCATCTACCTACAGGTACCTACAAAACACTCCCCAGATTGTCTCATCCCAGACTTCAAAGGGCTCTGCTCCTCACTACCACAGCATCTTGGTTCAGAACTATGGCATGTCAGGTCCTCAGCTTCGGGCTCTTGATGTGCCCCTCCTTAAAATTGAAACACGCCCTCAAGGCTAGGTCTAGCGTCTTTTTTATCCTTGTATCTTGTGGTGGCTCAAACCTGACCCTGAAATTCATACTGAGTCAATCATTTCCTTTAGCCATGGTCTGAAGACTCACAGTTCCTAATTTATTACCTAGTTGCATCCGTTCACACTTTATTTAGCTTATCATTGTCCAGATAATTTGAATACGAGTCAAATGTTTGGTTGAATGTGTGCTGATCATCATCATCTTAAAAACAATTGATCCAAATGCTAGGGGTGACCATATTTTTGTTTTCAAAAAAAAGAGGACACCGGGTACACACAATGTCGACCGTAGTTAGGATGCTGTGGCTGAGGGGTTTCAAGTAGGCCTAAGCTGTATGTTGAACTGAAAGGAGACAATTTGGTCATATAGGTTATTAAGACTATTTACTGATCTTGCTAAATGAGTAAATGTGTATGTATGGATGTACATAAACATACTGTATCTGCATGGTTTAAGAGGTTTCCACCTTCACACATACACACTGCCACGGTCCTACAACTTAGGCTTACTTGAATCAGCCACCCCCCTCCCTAGCCATGACATCCTAACTGTTCTGCAAACAGAAATATGGTCACCCTAGCATTTGGATTTGAAATGTTTTGAAGATTTTGAAGTGTTCAAACTTTTGACTGGTACTCTATATGTAAATATAATGTAAATGTAAAGCTAAACAACCGCAACCTCGAGGCAGTTTGTTAGTTGTTAGCAGATGAAATCCAACACAGGTTAGACATGCTGAATAATGCGGGCAGCTCATCTGTTGGTGGTGTGACTTACTGACAAAGATGACAACAGACATATTGAATCTATTAGTGCAGTCTGTTGGGTACCATTCACCAAATTAAATAACAGCACAGTAACAGGTAACAGCTTTATAATCTGGCTTGGTAAGCAGGCATCGGGGAACCATTAATAATCAGGACAAGGAGAAAATGAACATATTGAAAATGGATAAACTTCATTTGGTATGCATCTGTGTTGCCAATCAAATGCAAATGGAGCAGCTAAAGTGTATAGGGCCAGATCAAAGCTGACACACTGGGAGCTTCATAGAACAATCCATTCCACCAGGGCCCGGCAAGAGCCTTAATTAACAACACAGCGACTGTAACAGTGCCTGCGAACGTCTGGACGCCAGTGGCATGCGAGAAATCTCTTGTAAGGTTTCATGGTGCATATTAAGTTATAAAATGGCTGTGAGAACCAGCGGTTTGGCCCCAGTCCCAGCTCGCTTATCCCCATAATAATGAATGAAAAGCGTATCATGCAAGTTAAATCTGATTCATCCTGTCTGCTGCAATGAAACGGCCGTTAATTTCCTCCACCGACATTCTCTCTCTGGCCATGCTAGCTTGGTTCCGGGGGGTGCGGGGTGGGTGTTATGGGTTATGGGTTTAGGACAGACTGCTATGGCCTCAACGTGCATATGTGCTCCCACACACTCACACTTGTTGGCCAAGACGGGGCATCTCCAGTTTCCCATTACTTGTGTTGACCTTTCTTGGTTTGTGTTCGACTTTTGTTACCAAAGTGCTACTTTCCGTACCGTGCGAAGTTATGAGGGAGTCTGCTGGACGGTGGCCATCCTAATTCATGCCAGAGAAAATAATTTAGGGCTTAGCTCCACAAACACAGTGCCTACAGTAAATAATGTCTGGAACCGTAATAACATTTGGCACATTGGCCAAGCATAGCAAGCGAGCTGATCCAGGTTCAAGAAGCCAGTACATGCTGCTTAAGCATGGTGCTGATGACATCATCTCGAATACAATTATGAGCAATGTATTAATTTTCTCGCACAGGCAGGTCATGGACTGCGACGACAAACCCCCTGGCCCACGTGGTAAGCCATGCACTGGACACCTGCCATAATGAGCATGGGAGAATGCAAATCAACATCAGGATTCTGCTTCTAGCATCTCACACTTGGCTTTAGGCTTTAGGAGGGGGAAATTGAAAAGGGCATTTCTGCAGGTCATTTCCAAATCCACATACTACAAAAGCAAACTCCATCAGTGCGGGATAATGTACAGTATAATTTCGTATGCTTCAAAGTCGACTCTTGTGAAGCTATGACACCATGAATAACCCATAAACAGAGATACAGTGTGCAGACACTGTGGACATGCCTTTATTCAGTTAATTTATTCCTTGTTTTTTCCCCCCACGAAAGCACACCATGTTCACTCGTTCGGAAACGCAGGAAGCCTATCTTTTAATTGCCAGAGAGCTTCAGTGGCTGCAAACACCTGGAGCAGAACGATGGGAACAACAAAGGCTGAAATCCAGGTGTTGAGAAGTTTTGTCCAATACCGGCCGCTAATTTGAGGGGTGCACTTTGAATAATGTGTCATGACTCGGGTGTTCCTGCAGCACTGTTCATCCGGTTTCCCAGCTAAATAAATGAATTCATAAAAAGGGCCTCCACGTCTCAATGTCCTGATTAAATTATTCAATGCGAAATGCATTTCATTACTTGGCGAAAGAGAAGAGCTGGGGTTTGTTATATAAGCCTGGAGACGAGGGCTGAATTGCAGATTGCGTGGTTCATATTAGGTCCCCCGAGTGAGTCTGAACAGCCTGAGGGCACTGAATCTAAAACCTGGTCAAGATGCTCCAGCAGCCTGGCTCCACTCAACACAGACCATTCTCACACACACACACATACACACACACACATCTTAGCCCTTTTTTCCCTATTACACAGCCTTTAATTGTGGATGCACGCCCACTTAGCCAAACAGGCCTCGCTCGGTTAAATGACCTAGCAATCGGAGCTGCTGAGGGTTAAGGTACTTGTGAAAGCTTAGGAAAAAATGCACACTTACGCTTGCCCAGGCCTGGCAGTCTGCCCCAAAAAGTCACCAGCACCAGCCATCAGAAGGTGACATCGATTGAAGTTGCTCATTAGCCACAAACGTGTTATTGTGCTAAAGCACAACAGGGCTGGGAGCTAATTAGCTCACTACCTCCCCAGCTCATCAGGAAGCCTCTGCTCCAATGGTGACAAAAACAAAACAACTTTCTTTTCTGCTCAAATTAATGAGCTCTATTGAAATCGAAAAAACAAGGTCTTTTTCACAAGAAGCGACGCGTAATGACGTCCTTTATTAATTGCGACTTTCACGGACCCCTCAATGACTGAGGGAAACTGGCTTTTTCCCTCTTACCAATTAAAAGACTGGGAAATGGACGGTAATTGTGGGGTGTCAGAAAAGGGGAAGATATGAAGAGGCTTTGAGGATAAAGGGCAAAATGTGAAGTGCAAAGAATGACTCTCGGAAGGGCAGACGGAGGAGGGGAATCGAGACAATCGAGAAAGGAGCCCAAAGCTTGGAGAACAATGAAGTCGGGCAATGGAAAGAGAAACCTTTTTTCAAGCACTGTAAATTAAGCTTTCTAATCTTCTGCACTGATAGGACACTCTTGCTGGGTGTTCTCACTGACTGTAGGACACTGTGTAAGGAACAACTGTTTCTATTCTTCCCACAATGCCAAGCTTTTCTCTTCTAGCTTTTCCCACACAGACATGTTCACACATAAATAATACAAAAGTGGTAACCACCAGTGTTGTGCACAGGTACTCGAATACTTGGTTAATCATTTGTGGTATCAGTGCCCAAATACTGAGTTCCCATTTCGGCTAATTAATTCATTTTCATTACATAAAAGTGGACAAACGAATGACAAACCCCCTGGCCCACGTGGTAAGCCATGCACTGGACACCTGCCATAATTAGCATGGTACAATGCAAATCGACATCAGGATTCTGCTTCTAGCATCTCCCAATTGGCATAAGACTCAGGAGGGGGAAATTGAAAAGAGCAGTTCTGCAGACCACACTTCACACACAAATAATACAAAAGGTGGTAATCACTGGGGTTGTGCACAGGTACTTGAATACTTGGTTAACCATTTGTTGTATCAGTGCCCAAGTACGAGTTCCCATTTTGGCTAATTAATTCATTTTCATTATATAAAAGTGGACAAACTACACAGTATGTTTGAGTTATTGAGTTATTTGAGTTATATTGAGTATAGCCTGAATATGTCTACCTTGAAAGGTATGTAGAAATTCCAGTGCGTCTATCATGCACTGCATCTGGCCATAGAAGAACCACGTCTGAAAAATGCCATAGCAGAAACACTTTTGGTTCCATAAGGAACCGTGTTTATAATAGAACATTTAAAAGGTCTAAATAATGTGACATAAAGGTTTATTATCAATTTGAAAGTTTTTCCCACTCGAACAAGGCTGTCTCTGGCATGACTTGGAGTATCGCTGTATCGAATCCTGGGTCATGCTGCCTGCCATCAGCAACAGAAGTCCAATAAAGCACAAGTGGTCTTGCTCTCTCGGAGTGGGTTTCTCTCTCTCTCCATATCACTTCAGAGTGATGCTAGCCAGTGCATCAGAGCTGGGTACCTGGCACTTTCCTCTAAACGTCCTTTCTCGAAAAGAAACTTACTGCTTAGCTCTATTAGCTCATTTAAGGAGTCCGCCTCCATTGATCATCTGACATGAAAATGATAAGCTATTTCTAGCTATTCTTTCCTGTGGCTATTATTATTTTGGTAAAAATAATGTCACCGCACACTGTAGGTTTACCACAATTCAAGTAATACTGTGGTACTGATTTTCCATAATTCTGATCATATCAGTCACCATCATCAGGAATTAAACTACGCATTACTGACTGTGATACAGATATAACCGCAGGACCACAGTATTAACATGCGTATCAGGCCAAGCTCTACATGCTACTATTTTGTTCACATCATACACTCACACCCTGAGTGTAAAATGACCTGTATAGCATTGTAGACCCCTCCCAATAACATTCACCCTCCCCTCCCGCTCAGAAGGACGGAGGATAAGCTGCAGCTATAGCCACAGGAAGCTGGACAAGCAGAGTTTCCAAATGAGGACAAACAGAGAACTGGACAGAATGTCATGGCCAACGTCTCCCACGGTCCTGGGTGGAGGTAACAGAGGTAAGAAAGAGCTGGAGTCGCTGTGAAAAACCAGTGCTTCTCTCCTTCTTTGCTTGCCTGCAGATGCATAAATGAAAACAAATAAGACAAATAAATTGACTGCTTCTCAGTGTGCCTTCGAGGCAAGCGGCAATCCTGACTTCTTCTCCTTATTAGTCTTCCAGTGGAGGTCAATTACCCGGACATATTGAGAAAAGAACTTCTGTTTTAACTTTCCTGACTGCGGCCCGGCTTTGTAAACAGAGGCCTAATGAAAATAATTCATGCCCATCTTGATCCGGGGCTCAGCAGCAGCTACCTTTAAGCACCCCTGTCTCTCTCCATGGCTGCTAGAGAACACCCACAGCTGGGCTGACCATGATGCAGACTCTGGGGGATGGCCTGGCCCATTCTTCCTTGATTTTACGTAGTTCTTTACTTGGCATGCAATATGTTACATCACTGCATGTTCTGAATTACAATTAGCCACACAAAAAGTGCTGTTAATAATAAACAGTTAAAAAGTAAATAATGGTGTATTAGGGCTGTGTATTGGAAAGAACCTGGCAATATGATACACATTCCAGTGCAGGGGTAACAATTCAATATACTGTGATACTGTAATCAAGGTAATGTATTGTGATTATTTTATATCACATTTTAGGAAAACTGTCATAGCATAAAAACATGCCATTATATGAATACATTTCGAGTACAACACTATCTTTTCAATACAAAAGCTATCTAGGGTTTATCCACTACACACCCTGCCTTCCACCAATCTTTGCATGTAAACTATAAAAATCCATACAGATTTTTTAAAAATCAGTACAGCAAAACATAATAGCTCAATTCTTCAATAGATGGATATTTTCTTGCACTATTATTTTACTATGATCACCTGCATGCAGTAATAGATCACACTTCCTGTCATGCATCTTTACGAGAAAAGTACTAAGGACTGTACTAAACAGCATCATCCTAAATGAACACTTGCTTTTTAAAAGGGCCCACAGCCTACATTTCCCCCCTCTGTGGCTTTACAATGCACCAAACTATTTCCCTAACCTTTATTCCTTATTATAAGCTGATACCTTTAAGAATTTATTATGTAAATGACCTCTTTCTGATGGCTGTGCAGTCCAGACTCATTTAGGCTTCTTATAGCATTTCATGAGAATGTGCGAGCTACAGTACTACAACTGCTGTAGGCTGAATGGTAGGATATACTTAATCCTTTTAAATTTTGTAAAGCCACACTTCACTCATATTACTACATTACTGTCAAAATTAAAATCAGTTTCATGGGCCCTAAACTAGAACCCTGAGAGACTCCACAAAATATGCTATACCAACTAATAATTAAATAATACATATAATTCTCTGAATTAATGCCTGGAAAATAAACCAATGGTTAAAGAGATAAAATAAACAGTTTTTTGTGACATTACAAAATGAATGGGGGCCAGGTTTGTTTTTTTTGTTTTTTTATAGTTGAATATCCATATTTGGATTGGGAATGAATGGAGGGGCCAACGGTACGCTTTGAAACTTTGGTTGCATACTATTGTGAGGAAATGTAGTTTTCCATGGGCCCTTTATGCATGCCTTCAATGAGGCTTGTGCTGTTAACAGCAATACCTATGATCTATCTGCTCCTCCCAGCCTCATGAGTGGCGACGCTCTACGGGCCAAAGCTCCGTTCATCCATATCCTCCTCTCACATGTTAAATAGCCTGTGCTACACTGCGCTCCAGTTCCAAGTCAACACCCTACATTCAAGGGCACCTTGGAGAATTTCCAATGAGCTGTGTTGTTTGGATGGGAGCGTAGAACATTCAGAAATGAGCCGGTTAAGCAGCGAGTCGTGCGATAATCTGGCCACGCAGTTGGCTTACGTACACACAAGCTGTATGTCAAGATGGGAACCTAGATATTCATCTAAATGTCTTTCACACTACAGGAAAACTTTTTGCAACCGTGTTGAATATATTCATCTATTCATTGCGACAGGTTCACATTGGGTAAAACACATTGGAAGCCACTTCAAAACACTCTTGGTGACAAATATGATGTTGCGTGCTGCTGAGCGGAACGCGGCTGAATATTCCCCCCACTGTGTCTGGGCTTGCCGAGCACAGTGAAGCACAAAGCAGAAAGTGAGGCATCAGGGAACTGTTTGGCTGGGGCCGAAATTCACCACCGCTTTGCTCTGAGCCTTAGCATAGCAGTGTTTATTTTTTCTTTTTTTTATGAAAGCACCGATGCTTAGACACCAAGCAGAGCATGGGAGAAACCTGCCTGCCATGTTGCTTGCCTGCTAAATGTTTCTAAACTAGAATCGGCGAAATAGCTGTGTAAGGTTAATTTTGTATGCTTGGCAGCCTATTTAAATAAGCCTGACCAAGGCCCATTACGGATGTCACCATCACTTTTATGGGGATAATTCATCTGCCAGGGATGAAATGGCCTGTGGATCCAAATGACTGAGGGTTATGGTGGGCAAGAGATGTGACCCTCCATCTGGGAAGGAGATTCATATCAAAAGAGACTGATATGAGAAAATCGCTTCGCATGATTAAGGTGTGTTAAAGCCTAATCAAGTGCAGAAAATGAACTGTGATCTTATTAAAAAAGCGGAGTACCCCACAACAACAACTTTATTTCGGTGCCTAAATCAGCTGAAAGCGGTAAGTTTGTGTTTTATTATGGCTGTTGCTGGGCTTTTTGAGTGTGAGAAGTGTGGCATGTTTAGTCTAGACCCTTTTCCCACCGCTAGTGATAATGATAGTGTTTGCACTAAATGTGAGTTAGTTAGCTCTCTGGTGGAAAAGGTGGACCAGTTAGAGGTGAGCATCATGGGGTTACTGAAGGATAGAGAGCAAGAGTTGCCCCCCGTTGCCTCAGGGAGAGCTAGCACCCCCCCCACTCCGGCGTTAGAGCCCTCACAGCGGGGCGAATGGGTGACGTCTCGGCGGCATAGCCGGAAAGCTAAGGCTAATGCTAGCGCAAAGGCCGAAGCTAGCCCACCGGAACACCACGCTCCCCCCCCGATTCACGTGTCAAACAGGTTTGCCCCGCTCAGCGAAACACCCGCTGAGGAGCCTGTTCACAGTACTCTGGTAATAGGAGACTCTATTGTTCGACACGTGAAGATAGCTAGTCCTTTAGGGGCTCCAGCAGTGACCGTTAGCTGTTTACCGGGAGCCAGAGCGCCGGACATTAGCGGCAACCTTAAGCGGCTAGCAAACAGGAGATATTCTAGGATAGTTATTCATGTAGGGGCCAATGATATCCGTCTGCGGCAGTCAGAAATAACTAAGGATAATATTAAAGAGGTGGTTAAACTGGCCCAGACGATGTCCGATGCCGTAATTTGCTCTGGTCCCATCCCAATGAGGCGCGGCGCTGAGTCCTACAGCCGACTCACAGCGCTGAACCGCTGGATGTCCAAGTGGTGTTCCGAAAATCATGTGGGCTTCATAGATAATTGGTCAAAGTTTGAGGGCAAGCCTGGTTTTTTAGGTAGGGATGGTGTCCACCCCACGCGGGAGGGTGCTGCCTTACTTTCGTGCAGCATAGCTCATAGTCTGCTAGTTAGTCGGCAGAGGAGTGTAAAAGGCTGCTGACAATCCAGAGCCGAGACCAGGCCGCAGACAGACCGGCTAAACCGACCGTCTGCGAGCTGCTTTGAGGCGTCACCCAGGTTTCACTGTATTGAGACTGTGTCTGTGCCCCGAATTAAACCCAAACGTAGAACATCTAGATCAGCTCGTTTTAATACTTTAATCAGTGTTAAAATCTCTCATTTCAACGATAACAGCAGCACCTCAGACCTAAAGCTCGGTCTACTTAACATTAGATCACTAACCTCAAAAGCAGTGATCGTGAATGAAATTATATGTGATCAGAAACTAGATGTTTTCTGCCTCACCGAAACCTGGATTAGACCTGATCAATATATAGCACTAAATGAAGCCACCCCCGCAGGCTATAAATATGTACATAGCCCTAGATTATCAGGCAGAGGAGGTGGAGTATGTATAATCTATCAGAATACACTAGAGATTATTCAAAAACACTGTAACACCTTCACTTCTTTTGAGCTTATCTACATTAATATATCAAATCCGACCACAAATAAAAATGTTTTCTCACTGATTAATATTTATAGGCCTCCAGGGCCCTACTCTGAATTTTTAAAAGAATTTAGTGATTTTGCTGCAGACTTGGCAGTGTGCAGCAACAAAGTTATAATAGTAGGAGATTTTAATATTCACTTTGAAAAAGCAGACGATCCATTAACAAAGGCGTTTGTATCAATTTTAGATTCTGTCGGCATTATACAAAACATAACTGGACCCACACATTACTGTAATCATACCCTAGATTTAGTCCTGACCCTGGGTGTTAGCATTGATCAGCTAAATATTCTACCTCAAAGCTCAGTGATATCAGATCATTATCTAATCTCCTTTGAGCTACATCTAAGGCAAAATGTAAATTCTTCTCCCCAACACTGCCTAAAACGCACAATAACACCAATGACAACTGTACAGTTTACTAAAAATCTCCCACCCCTATCGACCTTAGCTTACACTCCGTCAGACCAAACGGAGCTCGTCAAATTAACAAACGATCTAGAGAATACCCTCCGATCAACCTTAGACAAAGTAGCACCGTTCAAAAATAAAATGATGAGGCAAAAAAGGCTTGCACCGTGGTACAGTGATCAAACTCGTACCTTAAAACAAACAGTGCGGAAACTAGAGCGTAAATGGCGGACGACCAAACTAGAGGTGTTCCACTCTGCGTGGAAGGACAGCCTTAGTCAGTATAGAAAGGCACTCATTAAAGCTCGCTCAGCGTATCTGGCCTCGCTGATCGAGAAAAACAAAAACAATCCCAGAGTTCTTTTTAATGAGATCTCTAAACTTACTAAAAGCCAGGCAGATACTCAACCCCAGATCCCAACATCTTTAACTAGTCATGTTTTTATGGACTATTTTAATAATAAAATAGAAAATATTAGACAACAAATCCAACCCTGCTTATTAAATCAAACATGGCAGTCACCCGATGTAGTTGCTTTAGAACAAAACTTAGTTGTAGAACAAAGGCTGGAAGCCTTCTACCCACTTCCACAGCCAGAACTAGAAAAAATTATATCCTCAGCTAATTGTACAACATGTACACTCGACCCGATTCCCTCTAAATTGCTAAAAGAAATTCTCCCAATTATAATCGGACCTCTTTTAACAATTGTAAATTCATCCCTTAGCCTTGGGCATGTACCCCAAACCCTTAAAATAGCAGTTATAAAACCTTTAATCAAAAAACCAAATCTTGATCCTAGCGTATTATCTAATTATAGACCCATCTCAAACTTAACATTCGTATCTAAGATATTAGAAAAAGCTGTGGCCCAACAACTCTGCTTATACCTGAGTAAAAATGACATGTATGAGAAATTCCAGTCTGGATTTAGACTCAATCACAGCACAGAGACAGCCCTAGTGAAGATTACGAATGATCTCCTTCTTGCCTCTGATCAAGGCTACGTATCTTTATTAGTCCTACTAGACCTTAGTGCAGCCTTTGATACAATAGATCATTCTATATTACTAGAAAGATTAGAGAAAATGGTTGGAATCACAGGGACAGCCCTATCATGGTTCCAGTCATATCTAACGGGACGCTTCCAATTTGTAAAGATAAATGATTTATCTTCAAACTACACAGAAGTAAGATATGGAGTTCCGCAAGGCTCAATTTTAGGACCACTATTATTTACATTATACATGTTACCACTGGGCTCAGTTATAAGCAGACATGGCGTTAATTTCCACTTCTATGCAGATGACACACAGCTCTATATATCAGCCAAACCTGACGATAAATTTAGACTACAGAAAATGGAGGACTGTGTAAAGGATATAAAACTCTGGATGTCACATAACTTCCTCCTCCTTAACAGTGACAAAACCGAAGTTCTCCTTTTAGGTCCAAAAGACTCTAGAAATAAACTATCAGACTTAATGTTAGACTTGGCAGATTCTCCCATCACTCCTGGTTTAGCAGCTAAAAATCTTGGCGTCACATTCGACTCAGATTTATCATTTGAGCAACATATAGCTAATATTAGTAGAACAGCCTTTATGCAGCTTAGGAACATCTCCAAACTAAGAAACTCCTTATCACTACAAGACGCAGAAAAGCTAGTACATGCTTTTATTACCTCAAGGCTAGATTACTGTAATGCGTTACTGTCAGGTTGTTCCAGCAGGAACCTCAATAAACTTCAGCTGGTGCAAAATGCTGCAGCCAGGGTCCTTACTAAAACTAGAAAATTTGACCATATCAGTCCAGTTCTATCAGCACTTCATTGGCTCCCAGTTAAATTCCGTATTGAATACAAAATTCTTTTATTAACATATAAAGCCCTACATGGCCTCGCTCCTGAGTACCTGCAGGATCTTATAGTATATTACGAACCATCAAGACTACTTAGATCTCAGGGTGCTGGTCTCTTACGCGTTCCCAAAATTCTGAAAACCTCAGCAGGGGGAAGAGCCTTTTCCTATAAAGCCCCCCAGCTCTGGAATAACCTTCCAGATAATGTTCGGGACTCAGACACAGTCTCAATCTTTAAATCTAAACTGAAAACTTATATGTTTAGTTTAGCTTTTGGTAATTAATGTTTCTTAGATAAGGGCTGCAGGTCCAGGGGTTCGCGGACCCAGGGAATTGTAGTACTCTGAGATGCTGGAGCTGTCGTCTCGCTGCTTACACGCGATCACTCAGGTTTGTTGACGGTGGAGCAGATAGATGCTGGTGTTCTCAGGGTGCACCCGTGTCCGTGTTACCTTCTGGCTCTCTCCTTTTAATTATGCTGTGATAATCAGACCTGCCGGAGTCATCAGACATACCCAGATGCTGATGATCAACATTCTCTGCACTCCATAAAATTCCTCTTAGAACTAACTTCTCTCTCTTTACCTTCCCCGAGTAAATGGCCACCCAGCCCGATCTGCAGGAAGATTGCCCGCTGAGGTCCCCTCTACCTGCATCTAACCAGCTGCCACCTACCAGTCCAGCCAGCGGGTCCCCCCCAACCCGCCACCACCCATGGCTCACCCGCCAGCCGCTGCTGCCTGTTTGGTGGCCGTGCTGAAACCTAGATGGACTCGTGCCTGTCTGACACTATTAATATCACAACTATTAACTTTCTGTTGTACCTGGTTTGGTAATTTTTATCATTAATGTTTAAAACAGTCTGGCCAGAGGAGGATGGGTCCCCCTTGTGAGTCTTGGTTCCTCCCAAGGTTTCTTCCTCCAGCTCTGAGGGAGTTTTTCCTTGCCACTGTCGCCGTTGGCTTGCTCACGGGGGTCTTTGACGCTTCATGTTATTTCTTCTTTCTTCTCTGTCTCTGTTCTTTATTAAGTAATAATTATGTAAAGCTGCTTTGTGACGACAACAGTTGTAAAAAGCGCTATACAAATAAATTTGACTTGACTTGACTTGACTTGATTACTTCACAGTGGCTGTTCGAAAAAGATGTGCAAAAAAGGGTGTATTTGGAGTTTAACTGAGTAAGTAGCATATCTGCGCTGCATGTAATCTAACCTACAGATCAACAGAAGTGGGAAGCAATAAAGAACTTTAATACAATTTTCAAGATTAAAGTTTGTATTTTCCAAAAATAATCTATGCTGAATAAAAATGTATTTATGTTTTATTCTTTTGCCCAAGAAACTACTAATAAATGGCATAAGACCATCTCTGAAGCTTGACATTCATAAAGAAGTCCAACTTCTTCTTCACCCACATCCATGTATTAACTTTGATAGACTGCAAAATTGAAGCAGATTAAGCAAAAGAATAAAAAAATCTCTGTAACTAGAAACCAGAACCAGAAAACCAGCAAGATCATCAGCCTAAGTGTGTTAAGCTATAAATTCACAAAAAGTTAAATTAAACTGCCAAATGTTAAACCGTGCTGAACGGGGTACAGTGTGACTGAAGTTAGCTTCTCAATAAATTCCTCCATTTCACCTTAAACCATGAGGCAATTTTGGGCACCGACAGACATTTTCAATGGAAGTTAATGTAAAAAATATTTGGTTATTTAAGTTATTCTGGAGCATTTCTCTTGAAAAAAGCGACAAAAATGAAGATACAGTGTTTTTGCGTGACAGAGATGTTCTAAACATAGCATGGGATCTTAATACTTGGTTATATCATTATACACATGCGGTTTGAGCATTTTATTTTAGTGTAATGTACAAGCATTCACTTTATAAGTAGCCATTATTCTGATCCATTGCCAAGCTAAGAGTGTTTAACTTCAACTTGAATGTTCAAAGCTTTAGACATTCAAACTAAGTTGGTATGTCAGCTTTGGAGACGACTGCAAGCTTCTTGCTATAGATAGCTTTGCGTAGGTATGGTCATGGTCTGTGTGACAACTGCCAGCTGTAGTCTTTGCGGTGTGTTTGAGTGCAAATATAATAAGAAACGAAGGATGACCATGAGCTGCCAGAAGGTCATTAGTCCTTAGTTGTCTTAATTGGTGCTAGACTTTCTTCATCAGCGCTGTGTCTGTGTCTTTCCACCACGATGGAAGCAGAGGAAGAAGGGTAGAATAGTGAGAGAAGTGAATCGGTGAAAATGCAAATAAATATATGAATTATTTAGTTACTACTAATCCTGCTAATACTGTGGAAGGAGAAATCATCCATGACCTTATGTATGTGGAACCAAATAAATGTGTACTTTGTGTACCACCTCTGAAGATCAACACTAACTTGGCTTTATAGCAGTGTCATCTCCTTTTCTGCATAAGTGCCCCTTTTACTGACTATAAAGTAGCCCTCTTACACTTTACATGGTGTTCAGCATATTAGCTTATACATGCAGCAGAATCAATGAAGAGATTGATGAAGTGCCTTCAATAATAGTTTGCGGTCTTCATAATCATACACTGAGCATATATAATCAATACAGTGGCATATGAATGCAAAGCAGATGTGGACTACAGAGCAGTGTAAAACCACACTCCACTGAAAGTTATTGAGTAGGAGTAAAAAAATGATCAGTTAAACAAACATTCTTGAGCTCCCAACAGAAATGTGGTGGAACTTTCTAAAATAATATTACAGGGGCTTTTCAAAAACCCAAAGACATTTGGAATAATACATAAAGCAGAGGAAAAGCCAATAATGCAGGAGAAGACAAGGTTGAGACGTAATGAGAAAGTTGGGTGTCTGTGGTATACTGGAAGGCTGGAGAAATGAGATGATCTTTGAGATTTGATTTAAATAAAGAGAATTAGACTGTCAGGCTTGTGGAGGAATAGAATTCCAGAGACAATGAGCAGATCTAGAAAATGCTCAGTCACTAAAGCTGTGGTGGAATACTTAGTAGACCCTGAAGACATCTGAAAGTAAGGTTGAGTTTATAAGGAAGGAGAAGATCAGACAAGTCAGGTTGTTAAGAGCTTTGTATGTGAGCAGAAGAAGTTAAAAGCGAATGCGCAAATACTTTAAAGGAAGCCAGTGGGCTTCAGTACATCCAACACCTATCAGCAAAAGAACTAAAGTCTGTTAGGCTCCATTCTTCTCTTTTTGGGATCCTTTTGGTCTAAAATAAAAAGCTGAAAATTAAAAGTGAGAGGTGTGAGGAACAGCAAAGCAGTCAGTGAGCTCAATCAACAGAACAGAATAATAAAAAAAAAGTGTTCGGAAACTAAATGTGATTCAAACTCAGGAAAAAGTCGCCTTCTTTCCAAACATATTTGCAGTTGTGGTCAGACGTCTACATACACTCGCCATGGCAGTATCAGGCCTTTAATTATTTCTTTGAACTTAAATTTTTAGAGGGCTTCTACAATCAGTACAGGGTCAACATGATACATACAGGCAAAGAACACACACACACACACACACACACACACACACACACACACACACACACACACATTCAATGGTGCTGAAATTTGTAAAATGTCTTTTTATTGCCAAGGCATCGTCCTGCTAGTGATCATGATAGACTACATAGCTGGTAGCTTCTTTGTGCCCACATAAAAAGGGTTTGTTTGCTTAACACACAGTATAATAACAAAGTCCAAGGAGCTCAGAACAGATCTGAGAACAATGATTGTAGATATACACAAGTCTGGAGCAATTTTTAAACAATTGCAGATTTCAGAATCATCATTTTAAACAACTGTACATAGCTGCAAGTCTTTGGGAAGGGTAGCCACTTTGCCAAGGTCTAAGAGACAACCCAAACTGTCACCTTCCCCCTCAAATAAAAGGAAACTGGTCAGGAACAAAGCCATAATTTCTTCTATTTCTACAACAAGAACTTTTCCCTAAATTTTGTCCATTTCACAGACTGGCCTATTGTCTGCTTTAAGATGACTACAAATGGCCTCGTATCTGAAAGGCCTGTGCTACATCATCCACATGTTCAGGAACGTGATGGCAAGTGAAGCATGATTATCGGAGAGGTTACTGAGGGCAAGCAGACAAAATAAAGGTCTCTTCCATCTCTCTCCATCCCAGTGAAGGTTATCTGGTGGCACAGGCCTGCTGGTTATCTGTCATTTGAGAGCAGTTCCTTTTTTCCCCTGCCAACTCTGTCACCTAAGATAGCTTAGCACATTCATTTTTCAAGTTTTTCTTTTTTCCCCTCAATTTCTTTTTTTTTTTTTTCTTTTATTAAACCTTGGTTTGTTTGGTCATGGTGTTACTTACACGTGATGTGATTTGCCCCTATCTACAACATAAAGTATACCAACATTCCAACTATCATTGCTTTATGTGCAAAGGATACAGTAAAGAAACCAGTCAAGCAAAAACTTGAGCAGTTAGATAATTCCAGGTATGTGTAGTAGCGGTATAAGTGTCTGTAATATAAAATAGCAATTAATAATTTCATCATAGCTACATCATAGGAACATCATCAGCAAAAAAGCATCCTAAACCAAGTAACCAAGGCATGCATCATCGTCTAGATGTATCTAAATCATCTTCTATAGAGTGAACGAGTGATGTATTGAGTGCACAGTAGAGGACAACAGCATATATGTAATGGAAGCGAAAGCACTGCGGTTGGTAGTTGCACTGCCAGAGGTAGGGAGTGTGCCCTTCTTGTGTGGCCAGCTGACCTTGGACAGAGCGTCGCATGTAAATCCTCCACTGTGGGGGCAGATGGAGGCGGAGATAATGGCCGAGTGAGCAGGGATGAGGCAGTTTGAAAGTCTTTGCAAGGGTTATTAACTGCAGCTTGAACTTTGTTTTGAAAACACTTCGACTTGCCCAACGCCATAGCAAGGCCGGAAATTTGGCCAGCCGTGTCTGATAAGAGCACAGATCAAATCCAGCCCGAGTCAGTTCGCCAAAACATAGAGGAGGCTGGCAGATTCATGGAGGGGTGAGAGCAGGCAATGTGCATCTGTATAATCTGTGAATCTGTATACCCTGAAACAATATAGCATGTTTACTCCAATGGGAAATGGGTACAGGAAAATGATTTCCACAAAGTTCAGCATCATGACACCATGAAAAAACATGATCTAGGATAAATGTTCCCACACTCAAACAATTAGGCTGATTCCAGGCCAGAAAGATTTGACTCCTGACATCTTCTGAGTGGGAATTTAAATTTGTGAATTGCATGGATTGGGTGATATCTGCTTTTTTTCGTACCCACAGACTGTTATATTACCACATTAAGGTATTAATGGGAAATGGTGTTGAAAAGACACTGAATTTAACTTGGTTGTTTCAGTGGTGTTGGTTCTGTAGCTAGCTAGCCTTTGCTTAGCTATCTCCTCCACCGAGTATCAGACAGCCCAGTGTAGCTGATGTTGAGTAACTGCTGAGCTACTGACAGAGTGTTGACAAATAAAACTTGTGTCTATATCTAAAATATCTAATCTTATGACTTATTATTTAACTATTTATCAAAAACACACTCCCAAAAACACAGGTGAAATAGCTATGCTAAATTGCCCCTAGGTGTGAGTGGTACCCTGCTGGTGTGGTACACTGCTGGTGTGGTACCCTGCGATAGATTGACAACCCGTCCAGATGTGTATTCTAGCCTTGTGCCCAAGAAAAAAGAGAAAGAAGACAGCAAACTTCAGACGTGCTATCGGACAGCCGGTGTAAATGTAAATGTGTAAATACACACAAGCATGAAACGTATAAGCAGTTTTTCATTTAACAGCAGCCATAGATTATAGACTTTATGAAGTGAAGTGTGAAGGGTCTTCTCCAGATGTTCAAGATATATCAAATAAATAAACTGCTGTAAGAAAATGGAACAGACGTGAAACATAAAAACCTAGAGTGCTGTGCTGTGGGAGCAGAGTGATCACAGAGCCCTTTGCATGGGGAGCGGGAATTAGTGCCGCTCTCCGCTCACACACTCTGGAAACTACCGATATTAGCAAAGCTAGGAATGAGGCACCCAGACAGCCACAGCTAGCCAGCGTTTTGTATAACTGCTGTGTGCCAGCTTTATACGAAATGCCACCATTGCTACAACTAGAACTTGGGAATTGTTCCGAATTGTTTGAATACAAATACCAATACTTTGATCCGAGACCAATGCCAGAACACCTTCTATGAAGGTGTTGAGGAGATTTAGCTCATGTACTGGCACTTAAAATGAAAGAGAAGCAGATCAGGTGATGAGCAAACTGTGTTAAAAGAGTGAAGAAGATGGCAGCTGTGGCCTAAAACATATAGAAGAGAATTACTGACTGATAATGTTCCAGGTCCACCTGACCAGCTGAGAGAACTACAGATAAAGATGATGCTGATGAGGATGTCTAAATCATTTGAAATCTCATGTCCACTGGAGGATGATGTAGAGTTCCTCCACAACATTGCGTTCTCCCAGCAGAGGAGATGCACACAGTCATTAAACTTTTCAATTTGCTGGTTCTACACACCCTCAAATCCTTTCTAGTCTTGATAAATCATCACAGCTCTTCCACCCACAACAACAGAAACACTCACTGTAAAAAAAAAAAAAAAAAAAAAAAAAAATCAGGAAAAAACTTTCATTGCTTTGCTTCTGAAATCTGTAATGGATTGACTCTGCTCATTTCATGGACTCGATTACAGCCATTAAAGTAATTGAAAAGCTACACCGAAACCCACTCCTTTTGTTAAAGACCATAAGAGGTATTTGACAGATGACTGCCTAACAATTATGTGGCTGCCGAATAAAGGCAAAGAGCTCTGATGACCGATCGTGCAGGAATAATCACCACAAATGATCTTTAATAAGCCATGGAGGATAAGAGAGACGGAGAAACTGAAACAAGAGAATACTTGACGCTTCTAGGAGAAAGTGAAGGGGATATGAGAGATGTGAGAAGCATCTAAAGATTTTACTGAGCAAAAGTCGTTCGGCTGGAGAAAAAGATGCAGAAGGCATGAAGAGGACATTAATTTAAGTTCTGAAAGATGGTAAAAGGGGTAAGTGTCCTTTCAGATGATGTACTTGGCCCAGTAAAGAAAGATGATAAGATTCAGTAAATCAATGACTGTATGGCCAGTTGAACAACAGCAGTATCTAGCTTCTGCTAGCGTGGTTTCACTAAGCTCTTCTATAAAATATCTGAGCAATTTCATGATTACCCAGAGATATTTTAGCCTTTTGGCAGTAAATCCCTCCAGTATACGAACTACTTCTTATGAACTTATCAGTTCCATTTTCTTTTTTTCACTCTGCGTGCTGTTTGAAGAACAATGCAGCTTAGCTCAGCAGAAGAAATAGCTCAGGTAGAATTTGCTAGCTCTTCACAAAAACTAGGAACAGGCCTCCTAAGAACACGTTGAGTTGCTTTGTACTCTAGATGTCTATGGTGTCAACACATACAGTATGCAAATACAGCTGAAAACCTGAATATAAAGTAGAAATTTATAGCTCTGTGTGCACGGTTACATCAAACAGCCACAACTTTAACACAACATTAATGCCTGATATTAAGTAGATCCCTCGTGCTGCCACACCAGACCTGACCATTCGAGGCATGGACTCCACAAGATCTCTGAAGACATCCTGTGGTATCTGGCACCAAGACATTAGCAATGTATCCTTTAATTCCGTTAAGTTTTGAGGTGGGATCTCCCTGGATCAAATCAGTGGCGCCCATGACCCTATCTCCGGGTCACAGGTGGTTCCTTTCGTGAACCACTTTCGGTAGGTACTGACCACTGCATACTAAGAACACCCCATAAGACCTGCCTGAATATTGGAGCTGATGGACATATTCTTCATTTCAGGTATGTGTGATACAGAGAGCTGCATGTATGAGTGGTTTGGTTAATTATGGCCTTTTATAGTCTGAGGGAAGCTAGGAAACTGCCACAAGGTGTCCGAATACTTCTTCGAATTCCGAAACCACCTCTTCAGGTTTAGCTAGAGTAGTCTTTCAAAAAGTCAAGGGGAAAATAACAGCAATGAATTCATCTGACTCCACACTCTTCAAAATAATGGTGCTACAAATAGTTCAGAGTCATGCCATAGAAGAACTACTTTTGGCTCCATTAAGAACCATTTTTGTAATAGACATGTTTGAGACTAAGGAACCTTCAAGTGAAGGTTCTTTAAACCTCTAAAAGGTTATTCACTCACACATCTCTATTACATCCAAAAGTGGTTCTTCTATGGCAGGACTATGGCAAGCACCTTCATTTCGAATAGTGTAGGTAAGTAAAATCAAAGGGTTTAACTGGTAAAATATTAAACTCAAATTATCTAATGAATTATTCAGTAATACATTTAGGAATAGTAAGTCTCAACAGTCTAAACATCCAAGCTTATCTGTGGGATCTGAAAACTAGTTATCTGTTTAATGACTAATCCTCCATACTCATTCATATTCATGAATTGATGAACACAGAAGGCCTGTTTGCATTCATTACTAAATAATGGTTTATAAATTCTTATTTTGACAGCTGGAATTATAAAGCTTTATAGCCATTATAAGCACAAAGTGGCATTCCGAGACGCATTTGTTGTTTTCAGAACAATGGCCAGTGGGCAAAACTGCAACTACAAAGATTACAACACGTCAGAGCATCATAAAGAAAGGAAAACAACAATAACAGAAGGAATGGTAGAACAAGATCATACCATATTAATCATTCTTTCTGCACATTCTGTAAATGGTTTAAATGGGCTGAGAAATTCATAGCCTACAGTATCTGTTCTTGCAGACTTTAAATCAGATTTTGAAATAAGGCAATATCGGTGCTGACGCTGGAAGTTTTCTTAAGGGGAAGAAATGTTGGCTGGGAAAGGGACACTTTTTATGTGCTGATATTGGATGTGACAGCGCTATAGAGCAGAAGGAAGGGAAGCTGTCCGGCGGAGGGACGGGACAAGCTCTGAAGTTTAGTTGGCGTTTAAGTGCCGCCACAGTCGCTCCCGTTTTCCCCCTCATATATTCTCTCATGCTCCTGTCAAGCCTCACTGTGTCCTATTACGAAAACATAAAGGCTGGAGAGAGGAGGAATTAAAATATAAAACATGAGCCATCAAGTTGATGAAGCGCTCTTTCCATCACAGAGCAAACTTTGCAGAGGTGACTATAACCCCTTTGAAGAGTTGCTACTTTTGTTTTGTTGCCATATGTTTTAGATATTACTGATTTAATAACAGATATACACCAATCAGCCATTACTTTAGCACCACCTGCCTATTATTGAGTAGGTCCCCCTTATGCCTCCACAACAGATCTGACCATTCGAGGCATCATGGACTCCACAAGATCTCCGAAGGTGTCCTGTTGTATCTGGCACCAAGATGTTAGCAGCAGATCCAAGTCCTGTAAAGTCCTGTGAGGTGCGGCCTCCACGGATCACATCAATGAGCCTTTAGTGCCCACTGTCCAAGTGACCTTCAAGAAATGACTGTTCACCTGCTTCTTAATTTATCCACCCCTTGACAGATACCACTGTAGATGAAGACAGTCAGACAGTTTTTCATTTCACTTGTCAGTGGTGCTAATGTTATGACTGGTCGGTTATCAATGCATAATAAATAGAAAAATTATAATATTTAATATAATATATATTACAATAAAAAAGGATTCATAATAATTTGGCAAAAATGCTAAAGGCTGTACACAACCTCAGAATCAAGTTCCTGGAAATCACAGTTCCCAGAGACCTGAAGTGGGACATCATCATCAACTCCATCCCAAAGAAAGCCAGCTGAAGATGTTCAACCTGCTGGTCCAGACATACATAGACATCACTATGCAAGTCCATCATTACTATGTGAGTTCATCATCACCAACTCCATCGCATTCTAGTGTAGCTCTGCCATCAAACAGGGCATTCCCAAACTACAGCACAAAAGCAAGTCTCCAGAAAAAAATAAATCACTGGTGTAAACCTGCCCACCCTGCTCGATTTTCTCAACTACAAAACTAGGAGGCAGTTAAATATCTTCAGCCCTACCACACCCTGGTCAGTTTTTGCACGTATCCCTTCTAATGATGAATTAAAGCCTCTTTTACATTTTAATAGAGCAAAAATAGTTATTTGAGAGATACTGGAACCCTTATAGGACCCTACATAGAGCCCTTTTAAAACATTAGATTTTTCTTGCATCTGAAGACCCTGTTAACAAGGCAAAGAAGCATTTAAACACCCAAATGGTTATTTAGTCTTGTCATGGTTGTACACTTTTAATGTGGACTGAAAATTTGGAATCTTCACTATTAACAGAGTTTTCCATCTTGTTTCAATGAGCTGTGAATGAGAGATCATTAATATTTAATTTTACGACACTTAGCTGGATGTGTTAGATGCAAGATGTGTTGATTAAGCTGTAAGAGTCTGACTATTTATAGTTGTCTTCAATCCAGTTAACATCTGCCAGTTTCCCAGAACCAGATTAGGACTAAGCCTACAATGAAGCAATTTCCAAGGGTGATGCAGCACTGAGGCCACACAGAATCACAGAGAGGATGTGTGAGGATGAGGGAGCATTGTTTGGCATCAGCAGAGTTCTTCAGTTACAGCAATGGTTCAATATAGAATTTGAATGCTTAAATGTTTCTCTGCCTGATTAAATGGTTCTTCTCAATGATGCAAGGTTTTCAAGCCCATATCAAGCACCTAATCTGCTCCATCTTCCCAAAAGCCAGCAATACTGTATCTGACAAAGTCAAGAGTCAAGAAAAAATACTTCTGAAGAAGTTCATTATCTGAAGCAGGTATGGTTGTAACATTACTCTGCAGGAAGGTAAATCTGCAAGACTACGATTTGGCACTACCAGCATTGTGCACAAACAATAAAAGCATCCTTGTGTATTATTTACATAGAGATAGAAAAACACAACAGCACAAAGAAAGCTCAGATTCTACACACTTATACAATTTACTGTGGAGGAAGTTAAAGTTAACAGAAAGATATAAGGTAATGTCAACGAGTTAGGGCAACCCATGAAAACCTTATCTTTTTTTAATATTTATCACATATCTAGACATCTGATCTTTACTTGAACAATATTGGGAGATGGATGTAATAGGACTATACACATAAAACCTAAGAAATGTCTTTAAAATCCTTTTTAAAATGTAATTCATAAAAAAAATCCTATTGTCTTGTTAAAGCACCCTCCCAATTATTACTACTTCAAATGCCTAAAATTAGAATCAGGTGCAGCACATCATCTGCAGATGATTAGAACATCATTACAGGGGATTTTGGAGGAGGCTGTCTTATTTAAACCTCAGACATTTAGTTTGGTTTGCTCTTGATTGGTAAAGTGAGTGTTATTACCATGGAGAGATCCAAATAGCTTTCTAATGTCTTCAGAAAAAGGTTGTAGATGCATATGAGGAAGGGGAAGGAGTTTAAATAGATCTCAGAACACTTAGAAATCAGCTGTTCCATTGTCCACAAAATGTGCAACAACTGCCAACTTGGCCAGGTCAGGTCATCCTAGCAAGTTCAGTCCAACAGCAGACCACAAAATGTGTAAAGAAGTCTCCAACAATCCTTAAATGTCATTATGGGATCTACAGGTAGTTCTGATTCAGCATCTACCATGAGAAAGAGACCACATGCATTTGACCAGGAATAATGGAACAATGTGCTCTGGACAAATAAATCCCAACTGTGAAGCATGGAGGTGAAAATGGTTTGAGGCTGCTTTTCTCAAGTAGGGCCTAGTCAGATCTCAAACATAGAATCCACTAGGAATTCTGTACTGTATCTCTTGTCAAAACCATCTGTCTAAAAACTGAATCATCAAACAGCTCAAAGAATTCTGCATGGACGAGTGGGAAAACATCCTTCCAGTTTGTCATAAAATTAATTATTAATTCAATTAATAAATTACATCACCTAACTACCTAATTACATATTATATATAGTATATGGTACTGTGTAAAGGCCAGTTACATTAGAATAAATAGAAATTCAGTGGTCAGTAACTGGTCTGTTGTGTTGTTTAGAAGATCAGGTTTGACTGTTGACATTAATATATGTATATATTTAGGTGTAAAGAATTAAGCAACTTTGACAAGAGCAAATTCCATCTGGACAGAACCTACAGAAGAGCAAATGTGGCACAAGCCTGAGACACTTGTAATGATGGTGTGGTTGGTGTGGCGCAACAGATAATACCACTACCTGCTAGTGAGCTACCTCACCATGTGGGAGACTGGAGTTCGATTCCCAGTCTGGGTGACTATGCTGCACTACACCAATAAGAGTCCTTGGGCAAGACTCCTAACACTACATTGGCCCACCTTTGTAATACGAGTAACCTTGTAAGTCGCTCTGGATAAGAGCATCAGCTAAATGCCGTAAATGTAACTATAAGGTGATATGGATGATGGGTACAGGAAGAATACCTCACAGCATACAAGACTGCACACCACACCAAATCTGCCAACCAGTTAGAGTGGTGCCCATTCTAACCCCTGTCCACCAACAATGCCTACAATGAACACAAAAGCATGAGGGACCAACCTTGGAGCAACGATAGAAGGTCTGATCTAATAAATCTTGTTTCATTTACATGGCTGGCTCGGGTATTTGTAAGCAGTGTACCTATGGGGTGTGCTGGATCTGCATCAGATTGGCAGCAGATCCAATTCACTGACAGAAGTAAAAAGATCTGATGGTAACATTTTAATACCAGATACCACAGGGCACCTTCATTGGTCCTGTAGAGTGAGCTGTTCTGGTGGTACAAAGATGACCTTCAGTATATTAGGCATATTCACACATCTGTGCATATTTGTACACATGTACTAAGCAAGCCCACATTTCAAGCCTGAATTGTACAAAAAAAGATGCCCAGCCCAGGAAATTTGTTTGTTGCAGTTAGCTTCGTCACCTCACATCAAACACACACGTCAGCCGTGATTACATTAAAGCAGGTGGGAAAAAAATGAAAACGAAAGATAAAAGAAAGAAAGAAAGAAAAGAAGAAAAAAACGTCTGACTTTGAGCATGAAAGGAGAACTGCAGGCCATATTTCCAAAGCTCTAATGGTCGCCACAAGCATGAGCACACATCCAAAGGCCTTTAATATCCTGTTAGTCACTAGCGTGCACTAAAGGCCTGCTTGGTGGAGGACGTTTTATAGCCCCATTAGGAGCAAATGATGAATGTGGCCAAGGCTTTGAGCGAGGTGCTAGCTTTCACGGAGTCCAGACTAACGCAGGCCAGCAAGCCAGATATATTCCACCCTTTCTGCAGCGAGACAGCCATGAATAGACCTGGCATACTGAGTCTACCATCTTCAAGCAAGGAGTGTCACTGAACATGTTCTTTTGATAAATCACTTCCCACCTAGAACACACACTAATACGGGTAGAAGCGGGGTAAAAAGAATCAGCTTAGACAGCCTGAGAGGGGTTGTTTAGGGAAGCTATAAAGCCCAGGTTGAAAAGGCCTTTCTTTTGTGGGCCGTTCCTTGGATGAATACAGCTCGGAATGCGAGCAAAATGAGAAAGGCGGTAAAAAAATCTAACTGCCAGCCAAATGATGCCAATCCGAAAGGTGAAAACACTCTCCCTATTGCTACGTCTGGGTCATGCAGTCACCTTCTCTCCGGTGAGAGAAATAGCTTCAATTTCCAGCTTCAGTCGCGTTTCCACAAGGTTGGCTCATATATTCAGCAACAACAATCAAACCGCAGACAATATAATCTTTCCCTGTCATTCATATCTTGAGTTAATATAAAACCATATGTGGAAAGCTTGACTGGGAATTGATATCTAAATCCTACCGTGATGTATATCTAGATTGCTTTTCTTGTCTTACTTCAGGAATGAATAGTTAATCCAGAGTTTCGTCCAGCAAATCAAGCAGCTCTTGTTGTGTTAAGCGGCGTCTGTGGCGTTTAGGCTTGACATGTGCATGAATTAAAGTATTGTTACAGACTCGGTAAGCAGAAATGGTAGATAGCATTTTCAATCACTCCGTCCCCATCGAGCACTAAAGTAACTGTGGAAAATAGCGAGCCCTCTAGGATGTGCTGATCTCTCTCATGCATATTTGTAATGGATCAGGTATTGGCTTTATTTAACCAATTTTTCTCCAATTAACAAACCCACTCCCACACACTCACTAGGACTCCCCCTATCACTTGCAATTCTCCCGACACTAGACACTACATGTGAAGTCAGCCACCGCAGTCAACATGCTCGGATCTCTAGCTCTGATACATGAGCTAGGAGACACCTGTGCTGGCCAGCATAACAATGGGAGTGATGTGGGGAGAAAGCGCAATCTACCCACCTAGAGAGAGCATGACCAATTGTGCTCTCTTGGGTCCTGGCTGCTGATGGCGAAGCATTAGCGAAGCATGACCCGGAACAACAAATGAAAACCAACAAATGAAAAATCTAAATCTAAAACGTTTGGGCACCCTTAGAGTTGCAAATGCTTGTTTTGACAAGGGCCTTGATCAGCAAATCAGGCCACCCACCAATTAGCTGATTCAAATGACCAAGCTTTGTACATTCTTGGATTTTTTTACACGCTCAGCAACCGTGGGCCTCTCTAAACAACTGTCTAAACATATGACAATGAAATTAGTCAGTGCTCAGAGCGCAGGAAAAGACTATGAGAAGATGGCTAAGCGTTTTCAGCTTGCAGTTTCTAAAGAACAGACTGTTATTAAGAAATGGTTGTTCAGGGGAACTGTGGAGGTGCCCCTCTACAGGCCCAGTGTAGTACTTGACCCTTAGTAGAGCAGAAGCTACAAGGGCAGAAAAATGGACCCTCCACTGCAACATTGCACTATTGTAAACAGCATGCCGTATCCGTTCTTTGGGCAGAGGGAGTAAAACCTGTGAAAATACACTACTGGATGTTGGCTCAGCATGGACATAGCACAATGAATAATAAAGGAGAACATAGGCAAACAGTGAACAGTGTAAATTACTGTGCATTATGTAGAAATTAATTAAACATGCAATTCACAGTAAAAGAAGAGAAATGCTGTGCAAAATAGCACCAATCATACTGCACCATGACAGTGCACTGTCATTTCTCATTTAGCAGCAGTGACATTATATATACAGTGCAACAGCTTGCGTTCAAACGTCTTCCACATACTCACTTCTTCAGTCCACTGAAGGAGGCGATGCACGGTCGCAGATACACCTCTAATGATGAAATATAGGAAGCGGTGCTCATCTGGCTTCAAGAGCAGCTGAAAAGCGTCTTCCCTGCAGGAATTCAAACTCCACTTGAATGCTACAACAAATGCATCGTCTTGCTAGCTGTCTGTTCAATTGCTCACAGTTGCTTCCATTAAAGCCTTTAAAGTATTTTGCCTGTTTCATTGTCCCTTGTACTTGGAATAGCTTTGGAATGGCCCTCACAGTCTCCTGATTTAAAGAAAAAGAAGAATGGGCCAAATCCTAGAAGCATTAAAAGAGCTGGCTACCAAACGTGTGATACAAGCTGTGATACTTGCCAAAGCTGTGAAACTGTTGAGTAAGCTTGCTTAAAATATAAAAAATATGTCATCTGTCACTTTATGCCTTTTGAAAATCAGGAAATCTTTTATTCGCTTAGTTCTTTAAAGCAACAGAACGTTTGACCAAGGGTGCTCATACTTTTGAATGCTATACTGTTTCATTTATGTGGCTTAGGAGATACAGAATGGACTTGTAGCAGGCTATTTTTAACTACCTTGACAGGATCAGCGGGGAACGCTACTCCATATCACACAAAGTCAAGGTGTAAAAGAAATCTTGTCTGGCTACCAGTGTGTTTGCACGTTCTTTGGCTACTTGACAGTTTGAAATCAAACCTGAAATCCTGTTGTACGGGTGCCCCTCTACAATCCTGAGCAGTTCTTTGGCTGGATGGGAGCTCATGGGAGAGTAAAGACTTTTTGACATTACAAAAAAGGCAGTACTCGGTCCTGTTACAAGTCAACAACTTTAACATTCAAACACTCCCACTTTTCCAATTGTGATCATCTGAGCAATGTCAAAGACGCAGCTTGACATTAAACTTTTAATGATCACTTTTCCATGTATGGAAGAATTTTTATAAAACTCTTATATGGCCCAATTAATTAAGTCTGAAAAGCTTTTAAAACTCTCCATGCCATCCCATAAAACCATACAATCTCCGATTTCTCAGAGGAGCACTTTTAGGCTAGTTAAACCAATGGTCATTCTCAAGGACTCCCACATATGCTAATCTAAATCCATCCCCTTAAGAACCAAAGATCTCAAGCCATGCTACAAACTCTTTGAGGGATTTGTTGATGGTTGTTGATGACTTCTTCTGATCTCTTTTTCGTGTCTTCCCCTTTAAAAGCACGCCTGGTTAATTGTGAGTGAGCGAGGATGCATATGGGCATCCGCCTGGCTGCCTAGCGCACATCCCAAATGAAGCAGCATGAATCATTCAGATGATGGATGCTCAGGGCACAGGCGCACGCTGCGTACAACAACAGCCAGGCATGTCGGAGATGTAATCAATCCAGCAGGAGTGCCGCCGATTATACCATCAATGACTAATGAACGTTGCACACAATGAGCACAAGTGAAGAGAAACAGTGGCATATCAAACTGTTAGTGAAGGAGAGGGAAAAAAAGAGAGGGAGGAAGAGAGGAAGGGAGGGATCCCACCCATTCATGTTAATCTTACCAGCAGTTTTTTTAGTTTTCACTGCTTTTCAGATAGTCAATGTGGAGTGAGGCTGACTGAAGACCCATGTCGTGAGGGCGTATGTTCGTGGCATTGTGAAGTGATGGTCTGGCTGTTTTACACCATTTTCCACTTACCCCAGATCAGTCAAAACATGTTTGGGGTCCAAAGTTTCCTTCTCTAGTTTTGCAATGGAGCCATGAAGCTAACGTAGTTAACAAGCAGATATGATCACATCGAATCCAGTGCTGAATGTTTGTAGACACCCCTTCTAATAAATGCATTCATCTACTTTAGGTTGCACCCATTGTTGACACAGATGTGCAAATGCACAAACACACACAGCTTGTCTAGTCCCTGTAGAGAAGTATTGCCAATAGCATAGGAAATTCAGGAGCAGAAAAAACATGAACCTACTGGCGCCATGCCTAATGCCAGGCGTGGGCAATAGGGGTATAAAGCCCCATCATTGAGCTTTGGAGCAGTAGAACTCTGAACAGTGTTCTCTGGATACATTTGGGATGAGCTGGGGAGTTAAGGAAGAGGTGGCACTGTGATCACTTAACACCCACCCGGACCTCACTAACGTTCTTGTGACTGAAAGCAATCAAATCCTTACAGCAATGTTCCAAAATCTAGTAGGAGGCCTTCACTGGACACTAGATTTGCTCAGAATTATTACTTTCTTCTTACTATAATTAGGGATGCTCCAATCCGATCCAGTGGTTCAGGATGGGGGCAGATCCAGGCATATTTTAATGGATCAGAAATCAGCTAGTTTAAACTCAGCCCAGTTGCGATTCTTTGCTTTAACCACAGTGTTCAGAGTGCTATCTGGTGTCCTCAATGTGCCATTAATGGACATTATCCCCAGCCAGCAGCAGTGCAGACATTCTCAGAAGGCAAATAAAAGAGTTGAGACTCTGCAGTGTGGAGCTATTTTACTGTGGAACATGCAAACAGACCTAAATATCTGAACCTGAATAACGGAAACGCTCTGTTTTACCGGTGTGAGAACCACTTACCTTTCCTTGTTCTTAAACCATCACTGAAGAGTGGAGACTAGCACTAATGCTATCACACACACTCTACAGAAAACCCAATTACAGCACATTCACCCAGTTATTTCACACCAGAAGTCAACCAACATAACAGCTATCAGTCCAGAGTGTGTACCACTACACACACACACAGGAAATGGGAGCAGCCCTCGCACCTATACAGGACCTCTACAACAAGAGATGTAGCATGAAAGCAATCAGCATCTCCTCTGACCAAGCTCACCCCAGCCACTTCCTGTTTCAACCCTGTGAACTGGAAAGAGGTACAGGAGCAACATCAGAGTCGGAGTCAGAACCACCAGATTCAAGACCAGTTTCTTCCCACATGCTGTTAAACTGGTCCCACCAGCAACATCAACCATGACCTAAATACACACATACAGACTGCTGCTGATTACTCTGATCCTTCCAGTCCAATCATCATACCCACACTTAGTGGAGCTCAGGGACTGTATGCATTCTGCACTTTGACTGGAACTCCATCTCTGTACATAAGCTGGGTCCCAACTAAACACTAGCCACTATCCCCAGTCCTCCACTGTACACTTGTTTACATACGAGATGCTGTTTACAACACCAGACGGGTCTACTTCAGCATACGCTCCTGAACTCCTTGTTTTACTCTTCATTTACATGCACATCCCTTCTGTACATATTTAATCCATTTACTGTTAGTATAGTAAATAGTATTTGTAATTATTGTCTGTGAACGTATTGTCTATGCAACCTGTCTCGTGTTTTGTCTATTGTCCTTGCACTATCATATCATGTCCTACCTATTCTGCACCAGAGACTTGGCCTAACAGTGTTTGTTTGTACTGTACAACCCTGTATTGGTGTGTATTAGCATGGTTATGCAATGTATTACATTTGCATTTGTTTTACATTCTGTATCGACAAGTTTGAGTCTGCACTTCTGTACATCAGGAACTGACAAACATGACAAATGTGGTTCTTTTCCAGCCCAACTGGCAAAAGCACAACACATAATGATGCATTGATTTGGATATAGGTTCGCTGGTTGCGCATGAGTCAGTGTGCATTTGTCACATTCAGAAGACAGAAAATACCAATAAACACAGTAGTAGTTACAGTCATAGTTAATATGAGACCGTTGAAAGAGACCAAGACAAGGCAAAATACAAATTCAATCAAGTCATGCTGCACTACTAGCTAGTAACAGAAGCCTTGTGGAGTTAAGTACTCCAATAATCCCTATGAATGTCTAAATTAGAGCATGTCATACAGTGACAGAAACCAAATAAACAAGTCTGTCTGAATACAACACAGACAAGCCTGTAAAGATTTTTTCTCACTTGGTTGCTTTAATTCTCAATTATCTGTTAGCTACATTAGCCTTGTAGCTTCAGTGCAAAACGAATGATAAAAACTTCGAGCACATTTCTGTTAGGTAATGAGGGGTTAAAAACACTAAGCTGATTAGGTTTTCAGTCAAACAAATTTCCCCAGGGGCCAGTTGTATGGGTTTATGTACCAAAACCAATCAGGACAGTCATTAATGTCAAAACCTTGGTTTATTCAAATGAAACAGTCTGTTCTTGTTACTCTACCTAAAAAAAACACCATGTAAATGGGCAGAGCTAAACGGGTGCTATTCAGCTGGATATATGTAATTAAATGGGATTTGTGACATCGCAAATTCAGTGAATTTGAAATGCAGTTTTAGCAGCTTGGCTAACACTACACTATATGGAGAAAAGTATTTGGACAGCTGTTTATTAACTGTTTTTTGTATTAACTGTATAATTGAGATACATACAGTATATATATCCTACTTATATATCCTTGTCTCTCTACTGTACAGGAAAGGCTTTCTGTTTTGGAGCCTTGTTGTGAAGATTTGATTGCATTCATCCACAAGAGCATTAGTGAAGTCATCCTCAACTAATTCCAAGAGTATTGAAAGGAGCACCATCCATTATTCCAGAGAGCACAGTTCCAGATAGTCTTATTCTATTAGCAGTACTTAATTGATGCCCTTTAAATGTACACCTAAAACATTTTTGCGTCAGGTTCTGTTTTCTGAGGGATCCTGGTGCACAGCGGCTCTGCTACCCATATTTCCCGCCCGAGGAAAGGCCCAGGCTGAGCAGGTGACAGCTGTCAGATCCACGGTCTGACGTGTAAGCTGCCATTCACCTTCTGAGAAGAGAGACTGATTGTGCAGTGGCCGGTCGACCACGGCAGCAACAAGATACCAGATTAAATCTGCCTCCCTTTTTTCACCCCGCTGCGACGGAAGGTTCTCAGGAAGCATAGCCCGGTTGCAAGGTGTCAATCACGCTCAGCTATCATTTATCCTGTCTGCTGGCAAAGTATGACACCTGCAGCAGACTCCTGGTGAATCAGAAACAGGTGCACAGTAAACTTTTCACCCATGCATCCATTTCCGTTTCCAAGCTGATCTCAGAACGGCCTTAGAGGGCAGAGCAGAAAGGCAGAGGCACAGCATTTAAACTGTAGGCCACTGAGTCATTCTGGTACAGGTGCAGGACCATGCAAACATAACAACCTTCCCATTTTTGCCTTGTTTCGTTAAAGTTTCAAAATGCACTGGTCACTTCATAAACTAGTCTGTATATGGACACTAAACTGTAAAAAACAGCCCATACTGAATTTATGTTTTGGTGATGTCACAAGGGCCAGCTTATTTACATAAATCTGTCTATTCAGCAGTTTAGCCCCGCCCGTTCATGATCAAGTTATAAGAGGCATTTTAGCTTAACACAAATAAGACATTTACAAAAAAACTGGTAAATAATAAAGAACACTCTTTAAGCCAGGGCCTCAGAAATTCAGGATGCAATGGCAGTGAGATAATTAAATAATTAATTACCTTAAATAATAATTAAATTATAAAATATAAATTAGAAACATGAAACAAAAAGACATGAAATTCGATTTGACTGGTTACATTCATGTCACATGTCTACGAGTGGATACGTATCCGATTTAGGGTAACATATGAAAGGGACTGAAATCTGATTTAAAACACGATTCTGTGTCATGTAAAAAAAAAACTGATTTGAATCACTTCAGCATAGTAATGTGAATAGTCTAAGATTTCTGTGTGTTTTAGTCTGTTTAAAAACATTCCAGATGTACCAGATGTATTAGAAAATAAAACTCATATTCGAGGTCTTAATGTCCTTAATGTTTTAATATCTGCCAAGTTATGGCTTAGTTATGGTTCAGGCTTTAAAGAATCATGGTAACGAAAAAAGTCTGTTTATTTCTAAGACGTAAAGAGAGGTTGGAAAATGCAGTTTTGGCTGAAACACTTCTTATAATCTCAGTGGGAATAGGTGGGGGTAAATTGCTGCAGACCTAAGTAACGTTAGCTAAAGTAACCTGGCCTTAGCATTTGTTTGTTTATCACAGACTGCCTTTTTTTGAAAAGTACTCAAAGTCACGAGGCAAATTAGATATTTGTAATCGCGATATCATGACACTTCACACAATCCTGAAGCAGCAGTGGCACCCGCTGCAAAATATATGGAGCAGAAATCACTAATCCACAAATGCATTGGTTGTTATGTCATCACAGAAACAATGTATTTGAAAAGTAGGCTTTGGCAGCTTGGTTTCCATATAAGGACTAATGAGAAAACGAATGTTTTGTTAAGTACTTTACTAATTATTACACAGTAACGTTATTGGAAGAAGTGTTTCAGCTTGTATTGCTTTCTGAATGAGAACAGAGGTAGTTTATGTTGAACACTCTTAAAGTCACAGTAACCAAAAAAGCCTGAGGGATAAAAAGAGGTTGGAAAATGGTCATGTAAAGATGAATGAGGGCTGTTTTTGGTGCGTAAACTCACACAAATGTAATTTGCGAAACGCGGACCATGCTCCCTTGGCTGAGGACAGGAAGCGAAACTCAAGAAATTTGGGATGGAGGTCGTGATGGGACCCGAGGAGAGGGGAGAGGAGCGGATTTATAGTGCGCGTAGTAATGGAGAGGAGGACTAACTCCATTAGTTTGACCTCAAGAAAAATTATTTAAAAAATGGGCTTTTTAAAGGCCTTTAGCTTGGTGTAATTGCTATTTGGATATCCATAGTAATAGGAACACGTTGCAAGAGGACGGGAGTAGTTGAGAACATACTGAATATCAATGTTGTCACTTGAGGGCCCTCTTGTTCTCGTTAGGTACAGTCAAATAAAGTGGTTAATACTGTTACAATGCGCACACACACACACACACACACACACACACACACACACACACACACACACACACACACACACACACACACACACACACAAACAAACACACTGATTAAAAAAATGCTGCTGAGTGCATGTTTAGAGTTGGTTAAGTCCAGCCCTAAACCACAGCCCTGCTGAGATGCTCTATTCATGCTGCAAGGCAGTCACCGGCTCAGAAGAGGAGACAAGAGCAATCTATTAGTAATGTTGTTCATGAATAATGCAGGAGCTCCACACTGGCGTTTTGCATTATCAGGGCAAAGAAATGTTTGAGACGTTTTATTTCCGCTGTATTGGGAAAAGAGCCTTCAGTGCGCTTAATTTGCTCGCAATTTGCCTCAAACGCGCTGACAGCTTTACGCCCGCCAGTGTGTCATTTTAACATCCTTCAACACCCTATAGCACTGGCACCACACTTTCCCACCCTGACACAGAGACAACGCTCGACTGACGCCCAGACGCCATCCTCATCTGAGAGGGGCACGCTGGATTGGGAGGAGGAAGTATCTGTGTTCATCCCTCCCTCCCGTAACGTTCTCCATGGAAACAAGACAACTGGCAACACCTGCCATTTGTCAAAAGCCTACTGCTGTCTCCTACACCCCACCCCTACCCCCACACCTCATGATTGCCACATCGAATGCATCTCTTACCGTGCCAACCCATTGAATAGGGGAAGGAGACCTCAAAAAGATTGTCGTACTTCGTCAGGAGCCTTTTCATTATGGATGCCAAACCTGTGGTGAGAGAGAGAGAGAGAGAGAGAGAGAGAGAGGGGGGAGGGAAAGAGATAAAAAGCTCAAACTGGGCAAAATTGACTTCTATTTACCTCCATTATTGCCTGAGCTTTAGCCAGCCTTGTCTCATTATCCCACAGGCTCTACCATCACGAGTAAATCTGCATTCATCTTGAGCTGCCGCCAAAATACACCCTTAATACATAAACAATCTTACTTAGAATCACACACACAAACAACATACAGAGGTATGTATCTACGTAGTCTATTTGTCCAAATGTTTGTAAACATCCGTTCCAATAAATGCATTCAGCTACTTTTAGTTGCCCCTATTGCTGACACAGATGTGCAAATGCACACACACATACACACAGATGTGGACTAGAGGGGTTTAAAGCCCCCAGCATTAAGGTGTGGACCAGTAGAACTGTGTTTTGGCATGAGCTTGAGAGTTGAGGATGAAGTGGTGATCCTTCTGAATACTAAATGCTCCACAATCTAGTAGAATGTCTTCCCTGGACAGTAGAGACAGTCACTCCAACAAAAAGCAGAATAAAAGTTTTTATAATACCTTTGATTTCTCAGAAGCAGGTGTCCCAATACTTTTATCCACATAGTGTATTGCCATTGTCATGAAAACAAAAATTTAATCTTAATATTTTAATGTCAGTAAAAGCAGCATTATCTTTGAATTTGTATTTTTTGCTCCTGGACTTCCTACAGAGTAATTGTCCACCCCTACGTTTACCCCCCTGCTAAAAATACAAATCACCCTCATGGACGGCTGTACATGTGCATTTGTTGACAAGCTGAGAGATACAGAAGCATGTGGACTGAGGAGGTTGAGTAATATTACAGGGTTTTCCGCAAATACGACTTAAGTTGTGCAGCGTTCTGGAGACAGAGAGGCCTTGTGCAGCTCCACCAAAGTTTTATAGTGCAGTAGCAGCATTCCAGCCCGGGGTGGCAAAAACAGGGATGCCATTCTCCCTACTTCAGTCGGTGGAACATCTACAGGACTCAGGAGCTGCTATTTCCAAGGTAATTGGAACTAATGGAACTAATGGAACTCTGGTTCATTTCTATTGGTCCATTCCTCATGGCAGGTTTACACAGCGTAAAGGGCAGCTGCTGTTTTCAAATGGTGTAAAACCTTGTAGTTTTTAAAGATTATTAAAAAAAAAGAAAAACCTTTACTGTGAGTCTGTGACAGGAGCAAAATCAAATCCCTCCAAGGTTGATGGAAGGTTAAAAGGCAGGGATCATTTTTGCGGCACTCCAACAGCTGTCCAGATGATTTAAAAACAAAGGCAATGAAAGCACAGCTCAGGTTAAATTACGTTCAGACCACATGAACACCTGAGCCTACACTGACTCCAAACCTCATATTCTGCGACCAAAATATATACCAAAAATGAACAGGTAGACCAACAAAACCGCCTCTACTACATAAGCACTAATCAAGCTTCATCCTCGCTGTAGATCTGAAAACATCCACAGGTGCTTCTGACCGTCCTTCCACTATGAGAATATGACTCAATGCTGTGGGTCTGGAAGGATGTGGAGCTGATCAAGAAGAAGATATTACTGAGAAAAGCAAACAGGCAGAGAAGAACATATAATCAAATCCAACTGCTGAAGCTGCGGCTATTCTCAGAACAATGGACTGATCACCTTAGAGCCTCAGAGACCTTGGTGTCACTGAATGTGTGAAAAAGAAAATGCTCCTGCATTTCTAAGATGTTTGGAAGTGTGGAAAAAGTGTGTCTACATATAGACATAGGCAGTGGTGGCTCAGCGGTTAGAGCGCCGGGATATCGATAACAGGGTTGTGGGTTCGATTCCCGGGCTCGGCAAGCTGCCACTGTTGGGCCCTTGAGCAAGGCCCTTTACCCTCTCTGCTCCCCGGGCGCTGGAGTTGGCTGCCCACCGCTCTGGGTGTGTGTGTGTACTCACTGCCCCTAACACGTGTGAGTGTGTGTTCACTACCAGATGGGTTAAATGCGGAGGACACATTTCACTGTACAGTCCACACTGTACAGTGACGAATACGTGCACCTTTATCCTTATCCTTATCCTTATATAAGGTTTCTACCAAAACACTGAAAGTGAGTCTCCGGTAAAGAATGGCATATGTAATAAAGGTAAAGAGTGAAAAGCTTTAGAGAAGGTTCTATATAGAATCTTTGGGAAAACGGTTCTACATAGTACCAAAGCCATGCCACTATCATCCTGACTCAAATAACCCCTTTTACCGGACTGGCCAAGTGGGCCAACCTAGAAGAGGCAATTTCGCTTACTGACTGTCTGAGTGAGCGGAATGACTGACGAACCTTGTTAAAACACACATGCGCAAGAAGAGACATTTTCTCGTACTTGCGGTCTAAGGACTACATTTTGCTAACAAGCTAACAAGTATCAGTGCTTCCAAACGGAGACATAGTAAGTCAGCTAAAGTTGGGTCTCCTCCTTCGAAATATTGTGAAGAGAATTGGTGCAAAGACATACTGTGGCATTAATGTGTCTGTCAAAGTCTGTATCAATAGCATTATGACTTAACATCGCTACTTAACATGGCATTAGCAGCGTACCTCGCCCAGTATCGCTACCGTGGCGTAAATCACAAGCCACATTCATAGGGTCCTGGGCCTTTCACATCTAAATACTAGTAATTATGTGGTCCACATTTTGAGGCTCTGAAGGCAAGGCTTAAATCCGCATGAAATGGTACATATCCCATAATAGAGATCATTTTATGAAGAGCTGATATTTTGGTCCAAACTCACCATAGATGAAATGCCACTGATGATTCCAGGCAGCCAATAGCAGTCTTGCAAAATACAGTGTTTCTGTACTATACAGAAGCCTGTTTTGTTCAGCATGTAGGAAGTGTGTGGTGAGCAGTGCAGAATGTGTGGGAAGCAGTTCATTTAGCTGTCAGTGTGAGGCCGGCAACACTAGGAGGAGTTACAGACGGATACTGATAGACTGAAACTGACAGGCACTCATAGTTGTCTGTGTTTTTGTGGGTTTGTTTTTTTGTTTTTTGGCCTAGATTTGATTTTATGATCTCTATTAATGAAAAATCATTATTTCAGCTTGTAATTTTCACAATGGAACATTTTTCATATATGCAAACTAGCTGAACTCAAACCCAGACAAAAATTCACCCAAACTACTAGAGCACAATAACTGCAACACAATTTTTTTTCTTCCTCAATGAGACAAACACGCCAGGTTTTGCTGTCAATAAAGTGGATTACGGGCTAGGTCAGAGGCCTCCAGTCCCTAAGCAGCCTCACAGACTAGAATAATTGATTACACTGAAAGCGATTCAGCGTTTCACACTCACTAGGACAAGGGGTTGGCAACATGCGGCTCTTTTTCTTCTCCCTCTTGCTCCAGAGCATAATTAGCAAACAGGTCAAAATGAGGTAATAGCAAACCAAGTACAGTCAAATAATCCTTTGCCAAACACATGAACACAGTTTTATAAAATCATGTGTGCAATCTTCCTCTGATTTTGGTTGCTGATCCCCTGCTTAAGAATTTAAAAAGGCTGTTTTTGTTACTGTGCCTTTAAAGCAGCATTTTATTTTCTGTGTTTTTTCTTGCTAATGGGCTTCCCCTATAGTCCAGGATGTGCAATGACACATTTAACACATTTCATGCATTTCTGGACGAGCTGAGAGATACAGAACCAGCATCTGCAGTGAAAGCATCTGCAGTTGTCCTATCCGCTTCACCAAAGTTGCGCAGTGCAGTAACCGCCAAATTGTGTGGCTATGATAAAGACGCAATTCTCCTTGTTACCATCAGTGGAGCCTCGTATCAATAGTGGAGCCTCACAATGATTTATTTAAACAACATATTGCTACATAATGTCGCTTTGGGACCGATATATGTGAACGACCTCTGCTCTGATTGTAGCAGTTCAAGCTGATAAATGCACAGCTCACTTATGTGAATGGGTGGAGCTAAATCACTGCAAGCTGAGTAGGGGGATATCATAATTGTCCTACAAAAAAAACGTTGTATCTCCAAAATGGCAACTTTACAGAGGAAGGAAAAACCTTTAAATGGAAGCCAATAAAAAAGGATGTTATTCCAAGTCATTTTGGAGCATTTCTATTAGTCCATTCATCATGAAATTTCAACACAATGTGGAAAACAGCTGCCAGATTCACATTATGGCAAAAAGTCAAAAACGGCAACAAAGGACATACAAGATTTTTTGTGTGACACATGGACTGATAACAGAAAAGTACTCTTTATACACACTGCATCAAACTCTTATTTAAAAAAGAGTGGCACATGTGGCTTTCTATGATATGGGCTTGTGTAAAAGAAAATGTTGTAAAAGAACTGGACGATACGGACAGATTTTTAAATTGAGATTATATAACAGCATACTGCAGTGGCTAATACTTCAAATCCTATATATTCTATATATTATTCAAATAGCAGTAGCATTAAGTCCTGTCCAGGGTCCTCTGTGAATATCATTTTATATTACATTAACTTAACCCACTAAAGTAAATCAAATGTGTGGCTGGTACTGTCTGAGAGCTGCACTTCATCATTTAAATTACTGTCCTTTTCTGTTTCTGCTTACTTTACTACATGTCTCTCATCTTCGTTATTGTTTAGTAGAGAGTTATCTTTCTGTATATATATTAAGGAATGTGAAGCATCATAGGGTCCTGAAGTGGGAGCTTATTAATCCTGCTCTTCCTCTCATTTCAACAGACATTCTTCATTAACATTCATATTATGCAAGCTGTCTGTTTTATGGAATATGCATAATAACAGACTTTCATAATGGCTATAACAAATGAAGGCAGGCAGACATACAAAAGGTAAATGAATTTGGAGGATTCATCCTGGGAAATCTGGCACTGGGGAAAGCCTAAAAGTAAAACATTATTCTGATCATTCTGATAAAAGAAAAAAAGATTGATACAGTGATGCAGTGTGTGTATTTGTAAATGCAGGAAAGTACAACAATACAGGATATGCACATTATCATACCATGTCACATTGGTTCATTTACTGCCTCTGTTTAATTCTTTTAAAGCAGGTGTAATACTCAGATATTAATCTTATTAGACTGACAACTGAATAATTACTAAATAACTATTATGAAATACTATTCTTTATTTACACAACATAAAAAATGGCCCTAACTGCCCTTAACATTGATTGACATTTTCTGATGTATGTACCAAATGTACCAAAAGAAATTATCCAAATGACTTTGATCTTGCTTCATTTAATTACATAATGAACATGAAAAAAAACTAGTCTGGAGAAGGTATTTGTTTGGGTAACGATTATATGTAGATACATAACTGTGAGAGTGATGCTGACATGTCACCTCCCCTTTATGCTGCATCAAAAATGCACAATGACTGTTCTGGAACTGGTCCAAAATGATTTCAGATAAAATCTATAGGGTTAGCAACTATTTGATTGCTACACTGTTATCCGGTTCTCTATTTACCATTCAGAAGCTTAAACATCTGTATAATCAGAAAAGGCCTTCTGATAGATAGCCAGTTATTGTTTATATATGGAAAATGGTAAATAAATAATAATCAATTATAGCTGGTTTAGTTTAATGCATCACAAATGCATGCCATGCCACAGGTACACCTTTGCTCTTCCATGTCACTTCCATGCCACAGAGCACAATGAAATACACTATACTTAAAAAAAAGAAAAGACCAGACAATAATACACAAAAGGCTCCTGAAAATATGGGACATGAGGCTGGTGTACTTATGGTGGAATGAGAGATTTGGTGAATTATCTAAAATATAAGGTACATTGTTCCTTATCTGAGAAATGCTTGTTGGGCTACATTGCCTTACACATAATGCTAGGCTTGTTTATTATGTTGATGGCTGATTTCAGTTCATTTGCACCATCACAGCATCATAGTAAAGTATATACTTTTAATACACTGATATCTACTGAATATATTTTAAAGCGATGTAATAAACATATGTTATCAATTACATTTATGAACAATTATGAAACACATTAGTTTAAGTATTGAGTATTCAAAGCCCATTTAATGAAAACATAAGAGATCCTAATGCTAAGTTTTGTAAAGATAGTTACAACATGTAATAAAAGGCTCATGACAACCAATAAAACTTAGTGCCCGTTCTTTCACTAACTGTTTTAGGCCGACTCACCCAATCCACCTTTCTCCACATCATGTTAACAAAGCAACAACGATTACCAAACAAACCGCACTGCTTTAAGCTCTAAGTAAATTGGCTAGGGGGAGGCCTCTTAATTGCTGAGCTCAGAGGAGGGTCGTGCCCTGCTGTGGCTCCGTGCCACGTGCCCTGACAGCGGCTGACCCGCACGCTAATTTGCCTGACGTTTATTTACGTTGGGGGATTAAAGCTGTCACGTCTAAACCACTCAGGCCTGTCAGCAGGAGAGACCACCCCATCCAGGAGGAGAGCATTTATCTGTTCCTGCAGCCTCTTCTCACAAGCCTCCCTACCGCCAACCCCTTTACCTTTTTCTCGCACTGACAGCTTGGTGTTAATAACACCCAAGAAAGAGGCCGTGTGTGAAGAATGACGCCAGCAAAGGGCACTGAGCTTGCGTGGTGACAGGTAGAAGACGGATATGCATAAATGGAGCTTTAGCTAAATAGTTAGTGGAAAGAGAGGGAAATAGCAAGACTTTAACAAGCACAAGTATTCACAGTGTCTTTCAGGGATAAGGTCACAGAGTTCATAAAAGTGAGCTTCTGATTCCACATTTTTCCAGAAGGTAAATGAATTTAACCCTCCTGTTATGGTCAACTGTGAGGAACAACCAGGTCAAACTGACAATCCCTAAAAGTTCCATAACATCATAATCTCCTAAAGTCTCCATCAACATTATCTTTAATTTAAGTATAATTAATATAATTAATACTCAGTGTAACCTTCAATAGTGTACAGATTATGGATTACTTACTTAATAATTTATAATTCACCCAATAAATAAATAAATAGGCCTACATTTTATAGGCCTTTTAAATCCTCTATTGTCACTACTAGGTAAAACTGAGTGTAATATAAACACATATTAACATACATAATATACAGAAATGAAATGAGTAATTTTCCATTTACACATTCATTACACTAATAAAGAAGCTTCAAAAATGATTATTTTTTCTGTATTTTAAACTTTGAAACGGGGCAATTTACTAAAGCAACTATACTCAACTATGCAGACCCACTACATGTAATACATTTACTGCTGCTGTCATATTACTGCTGCAATAATACACAGTGCACTGTATGACTGTATAATACTGCACATGTACCTTTACTGCCATGCTCTTATACAATACAATACAGCAATGTTAACAGCACTAAGCTACCCCTTTATACGTCTATAGTTTTTACTTATCTTAGTTTTAATGATGTCTTTAGTTTAATTATAGGTGTAATCTGCAATTTATGTTGTATAGTTTTTACTTAGGCCTTAATAGCTTTTGTGTGTGCAGAGGATTAGTAAAGTACGAATTTCACTGTACAGTGTAACTGCCTGTTGTGAATTTAACCCACAACATAGCAGGAGGAAAAAGCCACTAGGGTTGTCTCGAAAAAATTCAGTAACCAGCGATCTGTTCTGGACAATGTACACCTGCCTCAGGTGACTATTCGGACAGGAGTTTTACAAAGGGATGTGGGGTAATTCCATTTTACCACAGGATGTCTGTAATGTTTATGAGCGTTCTGAACTTTCGTCTGGCTCACAAAAGGCCTAGACCTGGATTTCTTTAAAGCTGCTTTTGTGAGAACGGCCGCTGTGAAAAGTGTCATACAACTAAATTTGAACTGATTTGAATTTTTCAAGTGCCTCCTCGTTCACAGGATACCCTCAGGCGTGATGGTTTTTTGAGCGAAGTCACAGAAGAACCACTACTGATTCCATAAAGAGCCAGGCTTGTAATGTGGAGATGTGTGGGTGAAGACCCTTTACATCAAGTGATGGCTCTTTAGACCTTTAAAAGGTTCTTCCTACTTATATATCTTTGCAAAGATGGTTCTCATGGATCCAAGTGTTTCTTCAATGGTACTGCTCAGAATTATGACATCACTTTTATTTTTAAAAGCATATAATAAAATATGTATAATAAAATATCAATTGTCACTTACAATCTCATGTTATTTTCATGGGTCATTTACAGAACTGTGCAAATGTTTTAGGCATCTATAACAATTAGAACAGAAAGTTCTGCACAGTAAGTGTTTATTTGCTCAGTAAATAATTAATTTTAGAACAAAAAATAATTACACTCCTACAGAAAGTTGTGGTTTTCTTTCATCACTGTGTTCATTAAAGCATCTCCAAAGCTCTCCTCATGGGCGTCTAGTATTATTTATAGTTATAATCATATTAACACCTGGTTTGGTAAATCAGTGCGTAATGATGTAAATTCAGATAAATTTAAACACATCTACGCATTGGCTGGGGGCATCCAGGAGAAACCTGTAACCAAGCTTTGTTCTTCAAACTAGCTCCCGAGATCTCAACTACTTTCTTCAGAATGAGAAATTCCTGTTCCTTTTTACTGTATTTAGTTTACCAGCATTTGTGCTAATGGGATCTGGACTTTTACAGTAAAAACTCTCTTACTGCAGAGAGAAATGCTTTTAAATAATATGTTCAGGTGTCTAAAACCTCTGCCCAGTACTGTATATAACAATTTATAGTATAAAAAAAGCCTCCAGAGGGGATGAGGGGGTATGAAGTCTGTAAAAATGACTGACATTGTGGATTAGAGCAGGTCTAAAATCACTAGGAAACAGCAGCACTGTAAAACTAAGCCTGTGTGAATAGTACTTTATATTGTATTGAGTTCCTTGACCAGAGGAGGATGTGTTCCTCTTTTGAGCATTGGCTCCACTGCCACTGTCGCCCTCAGTGTGCTCTGCATATTTATTTACATTAGGTTTAAATGATCTTTAAAACACCATGGATTTAAATGGACCTTTAGGATGCATCAATGATAATTAGAATAATAAAGCCTACTTTATAGCCTACCTGTTACTAGCCTTTTTCACTGTATGTGAAAGCCTGTATAGCCTGTTATGCACCTTTATATAGGTATAAAGTTATATATACAGTTTGCCACCGTGTTCTGGAAGGCTACACATGGTTTATCGCTGCTCAGTGTAAGCTAGTCTTTATTATTTATCTTTTAGAAATGGTGATTACTCAATTTATCATCAAAATATTGGCAGAATACTTGATTACTTATAATCAATAGTGACAGCCCTAAAGGTCACTCTTTATTGTGATGGTAATGAATAGCCATTAAATTAAGCTAAATGTCAAGTAAAGCCTTAATATAAATATATCTACAGTGAAACTCCAAAATAAAGTGTTCCCAAATTTAATAAAGATGTAATGTAATAATAAACAGCTTGCTGTGTACTGTCTTTTTCTAAAAGGAGGAAATTGAGTTCCCAGATCCCATCCCAGATCAAGTTCAATGTATTTTTAGCTTTACGTGTTAATTAAACAGGAAGGCAAATGATGTGCTGCCTAGATTTGAAAGGGTGGCAGATTTGGTGTTGTGCTCAGTCACACACTGATATTTGGAACAACAGAAGAGTTTTCACTCCAGCCAAGTTCACCACATGTCCACTGGCAATGTGGCTAACCATTTCTTTTGAAATAGTGATAGCAATATTAAAATCTTGAATGTTGGCAGATAATGATACTGATGCAATATATTTTCTGCTGTTTTAGTAGAAAGCACCTAAATGTAGGCTAATATGCTCAAACTACTCATTAAGTAGGATTTACCCCAAAAAAAAACACATTATCACATTACACAGTGTAAGTGTGCACAGTTTACACTAGATCTGCTACAGTATTGGACCATTTTTTTTTTCATTTTAATATCAAATTCAGCAGCTTTCTGCAAATATCAGCTTCATATTGATACAAATGAATACTGATATGTCATTCTTAATTGCTAGCCATAATACAACCATGTTTTAATTCCATGAGAGCAGCTCATCACCTCCATTTTCTGCGGTTATGGGAATAACCCAGTTGCTACCTAAACCAGACCTTGTGACCATGCCTTTTCCAGTGCCAGTGTCTGCAGAAGGGGAGCTTGACTCAACATGCGACAAAGCAAAGGGGAATTTGGTAAAGGAATTTACCAAAGGGGAGCAAACAGGGATGTACACTAGGTTAACAGCTAACGCCAGTCAATGCTAGCTTTTACTACCGTTGTTCTTCATCAACCACTTCCTCGAAAACAAACTGGACTGCCTCAGGTGAACCAAACTGCAGTTAAACACACATCAGATGGCAAAGCATCTTATTTATTGATTGATTGATGATTATTTATTTTACAGATAAAACTCAAGAAAACCAAACCCAGGAAAGTTAGTCGGGGCAAGGCTTAAAGCTAACTGACTACAACCCCTTTAGCTTGCTAACAGCACATAGCTCAGAGAGGACCCAACGAGAGGACAACAACACTATCCAGTAATTACAGTTCTTTTGCTGCAGTGTTAAACCTAAGCTGCTGCCAGTGCCAATACCCAGCCAATAAAATAACAGCCGGCAAACAGGCTCATTAAAATACTTCCGAGCATTTTTTTTACCCCAACCAAAGTCACATACCCCAACCAAATTCACATAAAGTAATAAATGCATTCTATGGCACATTTAAGTAACTAGCTGTATAACTAATCATGCCATTAAAAGACTCTAGATAACTCCAGAGTTCTATGGGTTAAAAAAATCTCCCCACAGATAAACAGAAAAAAAGGAAAGGGGTTAAACTTACTGTCTCTCTCCTGGGACGTGAGGTCAGGAAGACGTAGAATGTGTCGTCGTGGCAACAGCAGGGTCTGAAAAGGCCATGTTGCCCAATAAGGCACCACAACCAACCAATGCTCGTTCTCCACCACCAGGCGCTCCTGCACACACAGAGACAGGAACAGATGCATATGCATTACCCAAAAGAATAAAGGATAACATATTCAAAGCCATGTGCAACCCATGCTCCAGTACCATTTCATTTAAAACCTTCACACATGCAGGCCTACTTCATTAGCATACTGCACACAGCGCTATGCATAATGCTGGCAGAGATCAGTAATTAATGTTTGTGTGCCATGTACGAGTGGTGTACATCTAAGTGTTTTTATGTCCTTGTCTTGTGAGGCAGCGAGCGTTTAAAAAAGTAATGAACAACCATGAGGGAACGTTTTCTAAAAAAACACATTGTGTTCAGCGATTCTGCAAAAACGTGCAAAAAGCGTGAGAAACGCTTTCTTCCCCACCCCCTGACACGAGTCCATTGTCTAAACTTCTTCATTTCTGATGTGCTCAGCGTCAGAAACTTTGGCAGCTCCTTAAATAAAAGAATTTGGCTGCCAGGTGCTGATGTATCTGCCCCTTCTATCAAAACAGACAAAACAGATTTGAGAGTTCTGAAAAAAAATAAATCACCAACTGGCTCGCGCATCTCTCACATGTCGCCTCTGAAAAAGGGCAAATACATACCTGACGCATGAAGCTTTGGAAAATAAAAGAACATTTGGAAAGAATGAGTTACGTCAAAAGTTTGAGGACAATTGAGAACAGGGCTACTTGGGCCCTTGAGCAAGGCCCTTCACCCTCCCTGCTCCCCTGGTGCGGCAACGATGGCTGCCCACCGCTCCGGACACATGTGCTCAGTGTGTGCTCACGGTGTGTGTGTTTGCTCACTAGTTTGTGTGTGTTCACTGCACGAAAGGGGTTAAAGGCAGATTCCAAATTCCATCTGATCACTGTCGGGATGCGGGGCTTGAATCTGTGAGCAGCAGCAACATCTATCATGTAGGAAAAGAGTGCAGTGCGCACAACAACCTATTCATCAATATCAGCAACTTCATACACACAGAGCGGACTGCAGCAGGTGAAGACATGTTATTCAGGGCTGCGTCCCCCCCCCCAAAAGACTGCATAATTCCAACCAGAAGGTTTAGAAGAGTAAGTCCAAATGGACTTGGTTTCAAAGCCACATTCCACAGCAGTGTGGAAACCCTGTATCAGCGGCACAAAATGGTCTTAAAAAATAATATTGCTTATCACACACACACACACACACACACACACACACACACACACACACACACAGTTGCACCCATTGCTGACACAGATCTGCAAACGTACACAGACAGCTTATCTAGTCCCTGTAGAGAAGTACTGCCAGTAGGAACCATGCCTAATGCCAGATGTGGACTTGTGACAGAGCTGTGGAGCAGTGGAACTGTGCTCTCTGGAATGATGGATGGTGCTATATCCAAAACGTTTGGGATGAGGTGAGATGATGATCATCAATGAGATGATGAATGCAATCAAATCCTCATAGCAAGGCTCCAAAAATCTGGTAGAAGTCTAGTAGAAATTAGATACGCATGAAATGTACATGGAGCTCCTGCAGCTGCTGCCAGCACCAGATTCGAAACCCTGACTCTGGCTACAAAGTTGATGGCAATGGTCTAAACCTGACCTGTGCCGAAAGCCCTTCGAGCTTCAAGTACGGCTCGGATGGACACTCATCCTTTAAGATGCATGGAAGACAAGCATCCAGACTTTTTCTGACACCAAAGTGGTGAAACGATCATCCGAATGCCCGAGTCGCTTGCTGTCTTCAAACGGCGACTCAGGACCATCTCTTTCAAAACTACAGAAGCAGGATAAACTCTTTTTTATACCCTTGATTTTAGAAGAAACAATGAATAAACAGTGTCCCAACACTTTTGTCCATACAGTACATTCTTATCTTAAGTTAGTAGTATAGTTAGTAGTATAGTTAGTAGTATAGTTTATAGTATAAAAAACTTATCTTAAGTTAGTAAGAATCTTAAAAAATAAGAGTTTGTTGCAAGTAAGTAGAGCATTTCTATTCTCTATTATTCATTCAGAATATTTGATTTATTACAAACCAGTTCTAGATGACTAGTGTGTGTACTTCTCTCTAACTAAACCCCACAGTAATTTCAAACTCCACTGAAAGTGCACCTAATTGAGCTTCATTAAGCACAGGACCACAAGAATCGAACCCATCATAAAACGAACCAGAGTCTGATTAAAATGACCCGACTCAGGCGCCTCACCTCGGCCCAGTTCCCACAGGCTCCGAAGCAGGGGATTGAAGAGGCAGGTTTGAAACATGACAGCCGATGATGGATTACAAAATGGCTGAAGCTGACGTGTGGCTGCTACAGTGAGCCGGGGTCTGATGAGGAGGCGTTTGACAAAGCGCAGCTCCGTGTGGCAGTGAGTGATGGGAACTGATTAGAACCTCAGCTCGCAATGATCTTCACACACACTGACTGGAGAGAGAGCGACAAAAACTAGAGCAAGACGCAGAGACAGACAGAGGAAGACATGAGGGGGAAAAAAGAAGTTAGGACAATTAGTCTGGGGAGGAAAAAGGGAAGACAGGAGAGGCAGACGTTGCTGGAATTTGTTTTTCCGAAATGCGTCGTTCCGTTTAACATGTTTGGTTTGAGGGCAGTAGGAACCCATTCCTGCTCGACTCCTCGCCTTATTTCAAAATAGTTTCCACTCCACAAAACGCATGATGCAATCCTGCTGGAGGGTCGTTAAGCTCAGAGTTTTGACTACAAAAGTTGTGGAACCCAACACTGAACCTTTTTATCATGGCTGCTCAAACCCATATTTGACAGCTTCATCTTTCAACATGCTCTAAATGCGTTGGGACGGCTTGAGGAACTGGGGTACCTTTTAACACCTCAGTCATTTCTTTTGTAGCAGTGCCATTGTGCACGGTGGTTCGGATTTCACGTGCGCTGCATCATTCAACTGGTTCGTGTTTGGGTGCTGAGGAACGTTTTTCCAAACACTAAAGCTTTTAGGATCCCTACCAGCAACCTGGTGTTTGCACTGCGGACTGTATTTTGGGCACAACAGGTTCCACCAGCGCCATGGCAACAATCTGCGAGCAATTTGCCCAAACTGCCTTGCTTATTTACATCCAGCCCGGCTGTTTACGCGTTAAGTGCCGGCGATAACATCACGTAACTTTGCGCCATTTGCATCATGGATTTGATCATCCTCCAGTATCCAGCTGTGGAGACGCTCCTCCTCCCAGAAGACACCGTGCTAAGGACGAGCACTGTAGTTTTCTGAAATGGCATTCCGACTTGAACGTTCTGGGGGAAAAAATTGCCCTCATTTTCCTCCATGATGTAGCAGTGGAAAGGACGCGAGAGTCCTGGGCCTGCAGACAAGGAAAAAGCATCACGCTGAAACGCTGAGCGCAGATCAGAGGGAATCGTACGAGAAGAGTGATTAAAGTTTTAAGAGGAGCGGCTTCGTTGCAAGACGTGACTACACAACCGCGGGTTATTAAATCTGCAATTAGGTGCCATTTACAAGTGCATTATTTAACAATTCCTGGAGTAGGCACAATAGCAGTTGCCACGGAGACGCTCACTCCACAGCTTTTGGAAAGAAGGGGGGTAGTGCATCTTTGTAACTTTCGGGAGGGCTACGATTCTCTCTTATGTACCCCTGTCCTTCCGAAAGCTAGTCTTTATGTGCCATTAAGGAAGAGTCATTACACTGCCTCCAAACACGCTCCCATTACTCCTCACTTTACTGTTCATTCCGCACACTGGCCCTTTTGAGTGCCGAGCCAGGCGAGAGGTTTGATGAATAAGTTATTGGGGGGTTCGCGTTATTAAAGGCTTCACGCGCATTACTCAAGGAACATTCGAACTCCATGCAGGGCCGGCGCTCGATCTACCGAGACGGTTCCAAAAGATTACAGCCGTGCTCCGCGGCACAGTGATACGATTCTTCGCTAACAGCACACGTTCGAGAAAGGTTGTTACCAGCATGCCGGCTTTTCAAAACAGCCATGCTTTCTCTCGCCTCCCTGGAACAACGAGGCCGCATTATAAGCAGCTCACGTTAATCTCATCTCCAGCTGTAAGATAACGTCATGAAAGGGTCCAGTGTGTGAGGGAGCGCCTGGTGTTTTTCCAGAGATGCTAAATGCCACTTTGGCTTGCCGAGCTCGAGTGTTTGTGTTTTGAAAACACAGCCATCATGCTGTCAGGAAAAGGAAAGGTGTTGGGAGCGAAGAATTGCACAAGGGGGGAAAAAAACGGCCTTCAGGGATAGACAGATGCCAATGTGGGCTGTGATAAGAAGCATTCCACCATAAATGAGACATGACTGCATAAACACACACACACACACACTCAGACCCTGAATGACCCCTGCTGTTTGGTTGGGTGGGTAGGTTGTGTGGGGCTAATATCAGTAAATTATTACAACTTCAACTAACGGAGGACGTGGTTTTCCAAAGTATTATGGCTACCCGTACTCACCTCAGTGATCGTTTATTTAATGTGGTATCTGGGTAAGATGTTTTATTTATTAAAAAAAGAGAGAATTAACAAACGAATGAAAGAAAGATGGCAACACTCAGATACTGCAAAGATCTCAGCACACAGGTGGCTGATGTTGAGTCTCATGCTAAGCAATTGATTGACACTTTGAGTCAATTAAGGACACAGGGTTCAGAATTTGATACCTTCAAGTCATTCTGAACTAAACTGTAATTAATATACTCGTCCGAATGTTTGTGGACACCCCTTATAATGAATGTGTTCAGCCACTTTAGGCTGCACCCATTGCTGACATGTGCAAACGCACACACACTGCTTGTCTAGTCCCTGTAGAGAAGTACTGCCAACACAACAGGACTCTCTCGAGCAAATAAACATAAACCTAATGCCAGGAGTCAGCTAGATGGAATGGTGTTCTCTAGAATGATGGTTGGTGCTCCATCCAATACTTTTGGGATGAGTTGTGAAGTCGGGCATGAGATGGTGTGGTGATCATCCAACGTCCTGACCTCACTAACGCTCTTGTTGCTGAATGTGTTAAAAACCTCACAGCAATGCTCCATAATCTAGTAGAAAGCCTTCCTAGGACAAAAACGATGTAATAAGCAGGTGTCCCAATACTTTTTTTTCTTTTTGTATAAATTGATTTTACTGCATCCCATAGTTTGACTTACCAACACTTTTTTTATTTATTTTTTTTTGTTGTGCATTATTTTATTTTTATTACTTTTGCTCTTTGTGTGCAATGTGGAAACGGCACCTGTGTCATAGAATGACTCAGGTACGGATTGCCTCTTATGCTAACTACATGCCAGAAACTGTTTGTGTTTCATTTATTCACATCAATACAGAATATTTACTCATATACGATGTAAATATTTGAATAGCAGGTATGGTTAAAATGGCCTTCCATAACGCCAACCAAGCCTGACCGACTGTCTCACATCAAACCGTCATTATCAAAGGAGCAGGCCAGCAAACTCCACAAACGAACAACAGGCGGAAGACGGACATGAAACCACAGGCAATCAGTCAAGAACAAGTCAAGTTTGACAGACCACTACCGCCCAGATCTCAGCATGCGGGCAGCTCTGACAGAGCTCAAGTGTACAGAGAGAATTTTGCAGTGATCTTCTTATGGAGGTAATGTACCTTCTGTACTTGCGAAGCTCAGGGAACAGACAGTGAGACACATCAGCGATTCTTTTAGTGCACTGGCCTCATCTTTTAATCTCTTTCATAAGGTGCATAACCCCATTTCTAGATCCTGAAGCCCTGACCAACAAGGAGCAGCACACGTAGCCTATTTCCACAGTCATAAAGACTGACTCAGTCAGCCAGACAACCAGCCAGACACTCAGCAAGCTGGACCCAATGTGGCTGGACGACAAAAAGTGAGGGGAAGTTTGAACACAGGCAGGCAGGCGGCAGCACACTGTTAATGGTCATAGTGTCTTTTTCGCACTGAAAGAAGTGCAAAATATCTTTTTCGCAACACCCGAATTGTCTCTTCACACTTACGGCTCTTCTGGCAACATGTCTGATGACAGGTCTGATTTAGAGGTGATACACGGTACATCTTGAGGAGAATAAATATAACTTATTGCTGTGACAACTGTCGCACGGATTTTCAACAAGGAGCTGGTGGAACAAAGTGGGGTTTGAGCCACAAAGGATGGAAGTATCCACAGGGCCCCTAAATAGGGATAAATAATTAGGTAAATAATAAGTAGCAGTGGCTGAAATGCTTCAAAAGGTACTGCATGACATTAGTCATAACTGCTACACAAGTATGCCACAAATGGTCACCCGTTTAGTCAAAGGGCTAATGGACAGTTGCTGTATGAGTAGCTGAATGAGTCAGGGATATTTGAATGGTATCCTGGGGTTAGACTTTAATGAAGCATGGACACTAGTCAATTGCCACGCTTTTGCTTCACACCACTTGTGGCACTCCCTGCCTTTCGCTGAATGACCCACTGTCTTGAGCCTAGTCCATGGAAAGAGCCGAGGCTCTTCAGTATCTCGGTCAGTACTGATCGAGTTAACGACCTGTACCAATGACTAAATTCCAGCAGAGTCTGCTGGTCATACGTCAGCACAGGCCTCTTGGATGCATGTATGAGACCAATAACCCTGAGGAGAAATCTAGCAAAAGCAACAGCAAGTGGAGCTGAAGTTTCTCTTCAGAGCCTCGACAAGTAACAAGACTTCACAAGCTGAGCGATATGATACGCAAAGGTAAGCCAAAACATTATGACCACCAACACCATCACCATTCATTGTCACCATGGTACGCATCAAAGTTGTTCATGATTTGTCCCTCCTTGGCCCACTGTAGGTATTTACATTTACATTTACATTTAAGGCATATAGCAGACGCTCTTATCCAGAGCGACTTAAGATAAGATAAGATAGTCCTTTATTAGTCCCGCAGTGGGGAAATTCACAGTGTGACAGCAGAAAGGGATAGCAAGACACTCAGTTACAAAAATTTAGATAAATAATTTACACTATATACACACAATATAAATAAGAAATAAAAAAGCAATAAACAATATTATTTACAGCAAAAGACTCTTAATTGCACATGGGGGTGGGATATTGCACATAGTATTCCCTGAACATGAACATGTGTGTGTAGTTAAGTGTGTGCGCATGTGGTCCGCTGGGAGCAGTGCTGGTTGTGCAGTCTGACGGCAGCAGGAAGGAAGGACCTGCGATACCGCTCCTTCACACACTTGGGGTGAAGCAACCTGTCGCTAAAGGAGCTGACAAAAGCACTTACAAAAGTGCTTTGCTGTTTACCCAAGAAAAACCTTAGCTAGTTAGAATAGACTAATAATTCAAAGATACCTTTAAGCTTTAGACATTACTAAGCACAAGTCAATAAGGTGACCATAGTACTCTGCTATTCGTATATATATACTCTGCTCTCTGAAGAGGTGGGTCTTCAGTCTGCGTTTGAAGACAGTGAGCGACTCTGCCGTTCGGACACACAGGGGAAGCTCGTTCCACCACTTTGGTTCCAGGACAGAAAAAAGCCTGGACGCTTGTCTTCCGCGGATTTTGGTGGGTCGAGCCGAGCCGTACTTGAAGCTCGAAGGGCTCTTGGTGCGGATCGGCTTTTGACCATTGCCATCAAGTATGGAGGGGCTGGTCCGTTCTTGGCTTTGTAGGCCAGCGTCAGGGTTTTGAATCTGATGCGGGAAGCAGCTACAGGAAGTATTTACTCACCCCTGTTTTCTGGGAGCACCCTGAAAGAGATTCTCTGACCCCCATTCATCTGACGTTCTGACCGTCTTCACGCCTGCCCGTTCCTCCTACATCCAATGTGTCAAGTACAAAAACCACCTGCTCAGTTACCATCTGACATGCATCCCAGACAGGATGTTGAATCACCCATTTTATGGGTTCCTTTTGGGAGCAAAAGTGGTTCTTCTATGGTACCTTTCTTCACTCCTTGTTCCTTTCAGGCACCTTTATCCTTAAAGTGAGTTCCTATGAGGCATTCAATAGGTTTTTTGTTGTATCAGTAAGGAGAAAATACAGTACAGATGGTTCTCAGCACTATGATGCACTGCAAGAATACAAAGTCACAAACTCACATCATGCAACATAAATCTTTCACAGCGTTAAGATGGTCTTCGCAGGACATCTGTTTGTAAAAGAGGCTGAGACAAACATGCACAGTTATGACAGTTGAGAGATAAACAGACTCAGGAATGCAGTTAAAGAACTCTCGTACAAGTCATGCCAATGGAAAGCAAGGTCCAAGAGGCCTCCGACAATAAACAATACTTCAACCCAATCAAGTTTAGCCAAAAAGCTTGAAGAGCAGAATATAAGCAGCAATGACAGACCTCTTCTTCAGCTATGGGCGCTCAGCTAGGGCGCTCTGTGCTGCTGCCGGATGCCGTTTGTGAAAATCACGTCTATGGCTTCAAGCTAGGCCCCAAACGCTTGCACACAGAGACGGCACAGTTCTCCCTCAATTGAGCAGAACTGATTCACTGATCTCCGTAGGGGCTACACTGTTCTAATCTCCACATCTTGCTCCCTTCCCTCATACTCTTTCTTTCACCACATAGTGTTTTTCCCAGTCACTTTTCTTTTATATGAAATCCGGCCTTGCTGGGCGCACATGCAGCGAGTTGAAGGAGGCTTCGATGGAAACACTGGCGAAATCCTTAAGAAACCAAAGTTGGCTTTGATCACGACCGTCTCGAACAATCCAAGGCGATCTGCTTGGCAGACAGCTCGAGCTGCCAGGCATTTTGCCTTTGGCTGCTGCTTCTTCTAGTGGCTTCAATATCTATCACTCTTTCTCCCTTGGGTGAAGAGCATGCCTGGGCATGGAATCACGGTAAAAGCATTGTTTGTTTAGTACTTTTCAAAGGGAGCCTCACCACAGCCCTCTGCCACGGGTGTGGGGGTGCGCGCGGGAGCATTGAATCAGGGCTTAATGAGTTCGGCTGGGAATGCAAATCAGAAATTTAGAGGGGTTAGAATTGTACACCGCGTTCAATTTGCATTAAATGGAAGCGATACGCATTGAGACAATGCTGATTATTTCTGATTGGGTGTTAACACGACGATCAGGGCTTCCTGTCACATCACGCCTTTGCTGAGTTTGATTTCCTTTGAATGCACCGACATTAATATTTTAATAAATTGCAATAAAGGGGGAAGAGTCAAGCATCACTGTGAGGGGCTGGATCAGTGTTATTCTCCAGAGGGACGCCCCCTAAAAGGCTGCAAATCAGCTGGAACACTGATTAGCATAAAAGAACAAAGGCGCCGAAAATGCGTCATCCTTTCTCATGTTCCTCTGACCACAGCGCCATTAGCCGCCAAGCCCTCTCAGATGATTCAAATGCAAACCTTGCAATCAAAAACCAACTATTCATTAGAAGTTCAGAAGCTATTTCAGAGGAAAAATGATATTACCGAACAAATCAACCTTCAGGGTTTAGCAAACAATAGAAGCCACAGGTTCCAGCTCCTGATGTGGTGGGGATTTGGCCTCCCAGTAAGCTTTAACGTTTTGTTTTCTTGAGGTTCCGACACACCTAAACTTGCTTTCGGACCAGATTGTGTTACATAATGTATGACACTGCATCAAGAGGCAGCTGTGATGTCTGAAGCCGGGGGCATCTGTTTCAAAGCTCCTTCCTTTTTTCTTTTGGAATGATGTGTCTTACTCCAGTTCTCTAAATCACACCACAGAATTCTTCTTGCTGTGCTCATAGTGACAACAGTCATTAAACACACTGATAAAAGCATCCTTGGGGACCTTTTGAAGGTTCTTCCATTTGAAACTGTGAAGGAACCTCTCAAGGTGTTTTTAGGAACCTTCAATGAACTTTTTCTTCTAAAAACCTTTTCTTGAAGATTCCTCAAAGGTGAAGGTGCCTCTCTGCTCTAATGATAGAAAAATAAAATTTTTAATAAGTAAAGCACATGAACTTGGATTTGGAAATTTGCTGCTCACTCCCGCAGTCTGATGTTTCTTCAGCAAGGACACTATTGCAATGTTTTTTTATATATATGTGTAATTTAAAGTCACCCTGACCTCGAAATCTGTTGTGCTTTTCATTAAATATCTTTATTAAATCAGTTCATCCTAAAAGCTACATAAGCTAGTACAGCAGTACAGAACATTAAACTAACCAGTAGCCGACTGACAAGGAAATACTGTGCTAATTATTTTTAGACATCACCTGGCCGTGAAAGAGTGAACCACTCTTAACCCAGCGTTCAGGCTGGCTTTGAAGTTGCAGCTTGAGAAAGGTCATTAGTTAACTAGAGGAGCATGCAGAAAAGCCATGCATTGAAAATCAGCTCAGCGATTTAAAAGCTTAGTGATGCTTCCCATTTCAGAGACTCCCTCTATGATCACCTCATGCCTCTTTGCACAAAAATCAAACATTTATCATTGCATAGATTAGATCACACAAGTAATAAAGGCATTGTGAAGTAGCACAGGTGAACTGCAATTAACAAAAGGACAACGTGCGTTGTCCAACATCATTGTAACAAGGATGCACAATAGCTGAACTGCAGAAACTCTGAAACTGTAGCCTATTAAAAAAAAATCACAAATAGAAGAAATAAAGTTTAGTCTGAACCCGTTTCTGTTCTCTCAGGGAGACTTGGAGGTCAAGCAACCAAAGGTCTTAATTGTACCTCACTGATAGAGACAGAGCGCATTTTCTTTGTGCCTGACAAGAGTTGGCAGGAAAACGGTTGGTTACCAGCTTCATCGATTGCCTAGCAAAGTGCAGAAAGGAGACATCCACTTCTGCCTTCTTCCTCAATGAGCTTGGGAGGCAGCAGCACTAAAACACTGTGCTAAACGGAAGAGTGAACTTGGAGAAAATTCTAGTGTTGAGGAACATGAGATCACCGTGCTATCTCACTCATGGTCAGGAAAATAATAGCACAGCAGTGAGGGATATACAGCAGCTCGAATATAACAGTTGGGCAATAAGACAGAGACTGTGGGAAAAGATGAACAAATCTATGTCTGCATCTACAAAATCACACCACCACCAGAATATACACCGATCAGCCATAATATTAGCACTGATGACATGTGAAGTGGGAAAGCAGTGCAGTCTTGAGTTCTTGAGGGTGATGTGTTGTTAAAAGCAGGAAAAATGGGCAAGCATAAGAATTGGTCCTATTTTTACTGTAGTTTATCTACCTCATTATTTGCCATCTTCTTGGCTATAAAAGGCACTTTCTAAGCCTCAACGGCAGAGGAAAACTCTGAAATCCATCCATCCATCTTATTATCCACTTTTACCTGTGTAGGGTCACAGTATTTCCAGGGCCTACCCGAAATCATTGGGCACAAGGCAAAAATGGCGCCAGTCCATCAGAGGGTATGGGAAACTCTGATAAGTAATTTATTAGTGAAGCACTTATTAATAACTAGTAAGATTTAGTGGTGGCGCAGTGGACAGAACGCTGAGGTATTGATCACAGGGTTGTGGGCTCAATACCCATGTCTGCTAAGCTGGCTTAAGGCATTATGGACCTTCCAGGGCCACTATTGAATGACTGACCATGTGTTGTGAACCCAGCTTTCCAGCTGATACATGTGAAGAGAACAAATCTGTTGTACTGCACATGTACAATTAAATCATCTGCTCTGAAGTATTTTATAATGGTCAGAACATGGCCTTAAACTGTTTTTCAGTGACGCGCCATGCGTCTACCCCTTCTCTTACTGCATGTGACCTCCTGTGTGTAGGTTTCCGGCTATCCAACATCAGAATGAATACATTTAGTTTCATTTATTTTCCCTGTCTGCATTCAGAGTGTTAAACCAGAAAAATTCTAGTGAGTTAAATGTGTGCAAAGCAGAAACGTGTTTCTGCAGCTTAATGTCTAAAGATGTTAGTTCCTGTTAAATGCACTTTCACTGCTGCTGCAGTTTTCAGACTGCTCTAGCAGTTTCACTGGCATTGCCTCCTCACCTTAGTTTTGGAGAGGGCAATGACCCAGTGTTTCCTACACTGGCCTCATAGCTCCAGTGTGCACTAAAGAAACAAGCTTTTCATACTAAATATGGCTTGACTAAATAGACTTAAGCTGAACCATCATTTCACCAAACAATGCATCATTAACGTAATGACCCTGCGCCTTCTAGAACTCACTTAACCATTCATATAGCGTGCTGACAGTCAGTCTGCAGTAGGGTTGGAGCATCCAAAGGTGCACTAAAAAACACGGTCTGTAAATTCACTTGCTCTCATTTGCATGTGAAAGGGAGCAACACCTGGTTAACATGAAAGGAGTATTTACCCAAACTTGGCAAGCGCCCCCTGTAAACGGCGAGCCTCGCACCTTGCGATTTCAAATGCCTCTTGGTGCTCATGTTGCGGTGTGTATTGCAAAATTCCCTCACACCCATAGACCTGTACACACACTTCCTACTGAGGAACACATGGGCTCTGCTGATTAAAACCGACAGAAATAAACAAATACAGAAGCAATAGGACTTCCTGCGCCTGTCTCAGTCAGAAAGTGACAGATGGCCATTCAATAACGGCAGAACTTCTATAGAAGCCATTACAAGCTTTTCACACCTGTTTAAGTCCTTTTGATGAAGAATTGTGAAGCCTACCACAACTTTGCTGTGCCAATATATGTCTAGGGTTTCATTTTAAGATTTTGCAACATGCAGCCAATTTAGGATGTGGATACACTAAAGCAAGTGTAGAGGCAGAACTAGGGTTGGGTACTGTTCACTGTTCCTGGAATATAGTACCAGTACCCAACTTCCCTAAAACCTCATGTCTGTTACCAGGGTGTAGAGTAAGCAAGCTGTTATGTCTGTCTCTGAGGTAGCACGTGATAAACTTCCCAAAATCTAGGGGCCAGTTTACACCTGGCATTAACATGCATTTTTGTATCCGGATCGTATCCGGACCTACTTTGACCAGATTTTGTTTACACTTGTCACCTACAACACTTAGATGAGATCCGATTTTATTACTACACGTTCATAATTTCAAAGTTTTACTTCCAACAATTGTAATGTAATGTAATGTGTGTAATTGTAAACAACAATTTCACATCCTAACTGTCATGCTCTGGGAGACTGAACAGCGTGGGTTCTACAGAGGAGCGATAGATGGTTGTTGCATTCCTGTAATGGCTCTATTAGAAAATGCGATGGACTACTGAAACCGAAAGGGACGCACACTACCCTGACTGTGTGTTATGCTCGGATTGAACTTTGGTACCGATAATTTTGATGTGAATTGGTACTCGGTTGTACCGATTCGGTATCCTTAAAGTACTCAATCCTAGACAGAACTACCAAAATCTGAAAATATAAAAAAAAGTCTATCATAACCAAATTATCATAAATAAATCATAGCACTGGTATAGAGCATATTTGGATATGTAAGTCTAGCCACTATCTTATTTACTACTTTAAATACCAGTTGCTTCTAAATGCAGGAAAATGCAGTAATTGCAAAAGATCTTCAAAGCAAACCTGACAAAAATGCAGGGCATCCAGAGACCTTTACGCGAGAAAAGAAATGAGGATGGCATTTCGAATATTTAATTAGATCCTGCAAGTGTCCACAGTACATCCACAGACTGTGGTTCTTCACACCTCTGAGATGACACCACAGAAGAATCAGCATCCATAAGAGTACAAGACTGATTGATTATGAAAGACCACAATACATGCTATTTTCCTCCTGACCTAATTTATCTTCAGCTGGTCTCGAGGTTAGCCTTTAGCCTAGCATGATCACCAGCCTACCTACTGTGTTTCTGTTTCCACCTCACCTCAGCTGACAATGCTGCAATCTCAGGGCCTGGCACTTTTTCAGTACATTGCCATGCTGTGAACTTGGCTGAGTATGAAGTTTGTGATGAATTTCTGTTGATGATATTCCAGAAAATAACACTGGAATTCTGACCAATCAGCTATACTATAGGTCCAAATATTTGTGAACACCCCTTTTAATGAATGCATTTAGTCACTTTAAGCTGCACTCATTGCACAAACCCAGCTTGTCTAGTCCCTGTAGAAATGTACTTCCAATAGAATACGACTTTCTGAAACAGATAAACATGACCCTATTGGCATCATGCCTAATGCCAGGTGTGGGTTAAAGAGATATAAAGCCCCCCAGCATGTGTTCTCTGGGATGATGGTAGAGGTGGAATGCATTTGGGAGTTGGGGATGAGGTGGGATGGTAAATGCAATCGAATCCTCACAGCAATGCTCCAAAGTCTAGTAGAAGCCTTCCCTGGACAGTAGAGACAATTGCAGCAACGAAGGATAAGCAGGTTAAACTTTTTTTTCCCACTACCCTTGATTTCAGAAGAAACAATGAATGAGCAATACTGTCCCAATACTTTTGTCCAAACATTTTTAAAGGTCAGATTTGAGCAAATAAGACAAATAATTAATCACAGTAACCTGCACAAAATAATGTGATTAATTACAATTAAGTATCTAAATAATATGACAGCCCTAATCAATACACTTTACCATGATATACGCCGAAACCTTGATCGTGACAGGCCAGCATCATCTCTGTTTCTTGTAATTGGTGCTTAGCATTTGATGGAATTTGATCCTCCTCTACCCATGCATTCACAGCAAGAGTAAGCGTAACGTGGGTTCAGCAGTAAACACGCACTAACTCCCTCCCTTCCTCAATCTCCAGCTTCTCCTTGCAGTGGCTAGTGGCTCACAATTTCAAAAGTCATTGTCAAGTTCTTCTAGTCCAGCTGGCAAGTCCACAAGAGAGGCCTTATCTAGCCGCCAAAGTTGAGAAAGAGCGATCCAGCACACTTCAGCGTAACGCTAGTCTAACTCCAGAAAGAACCGACACAGATGGTTCTTCTCTCTTTTTTTCACAGCCCCAATAAGCTGGCACACGAGGAAAGATGGAAGAAACAAGGGGGAAAAAAAGCTGAAGAGATGCTGTCATTATCATCAAAAGAAGTGTCCCAGGTGCCCTTTTCAAGCTGAAGGCCTTTTTTTTATTCACTTTGAGAGACGTAGCCACGAGGAGTGCTGGAGTGGACATGTGAGAGCGTATGATTAACTCATCACACGGCGCTATAAAAAGCGCCTCTTTATTCCCACGCCAGGCACAGATGCTAACTGTATCTTCTCTCGGGCTTCTTATCCCAGCCATTAGACGCCTGATTTACAACAGCGGGGGAGATAAACTTTCAGGCACATGGGATGACAGTTGTGAAAAGATGCTTTTTTTCTTTCTAAATTGCCTTTTTCCTGGCTGAACATCGATAAAGCATTTAAAAAGTTGTGTTGGAGTGCTCCTTGGATGTCCTACGGATACTAAGCTGCACTCCTAAAGTGATAGAATATTGATGAAATCAGAACAAGGCCTCAATCATTGACATGCAAATGATCGATATATTGATATTTTCTATATTTTTTTAAACAACACTTACATTTCCAAAATTCCAGAGGTCTTACATCAACCTGGCCTGTACTCTATGTTATATATATATATATATATATATATATATATATGTGGTTGGTGTGGCGCAACAGATAACACCACCACCTGCCATTGAGTTACAACAACACCATGTGGGAGACCAGGGTTCGATTCCCGGTCTGGGTGGTTATGCTGCGCTACACCAATAAGAGTCCCTGGGCAAGACTCCTAACACTACACTGGGCCACCTCTGTAATACGAGTAACCTTGTAAGTCGCTCTGGATAAGAGCGTCTGCTAAATGCCATAAATGTAAATGTAAATGTAAATATATATAAAGTTGTGTCTCAGTTATGTTTGCCATGATGCTCAATTCAAACAGAAGGATCCAAAGTTAGCATTTTAAGTATATCAGTTAATTAGTCGAGTATGTACACAGGCATCAAGGCCGGCATGTGACAGCAAGCATGTGTCTAAACCTAGAAGAAAAATAATTAAATCCATACTCTACCAGAAACTGTATAATTCTTTGCAACACAGTGTGTTTAATAAGCTCTTTGTTACTTAATTAATTCATTAATTAACAGCACATGTAAATGAGGGAAAGTGCAAAGGCAATGTGCATCATGCTGACAGTAAAACACTCATTAATTAACGAGTAAATGTGCTACTGCAACACTGTTTTATCTTAACATCGCAGCAAGTTGGACAGTAAGCTTAAACGGAGGGTCAAACTGAGCATTTTTGTTGGTCCATTCATCATGAAAAGACACGCTGTAATGAACAACTGCCAGATTCAAATGAAGTCAAAACCTAAAAAGAACTATAAAAGATGGAGATACAAGGTTTGTGCTTGATAGTGACAATATCGAATAAATGGACAGAATGTAAGCAGAACATTTTCAACTATTTCAACATTTAAAAAAAGAATGGAAGATTCAGTTTTCCATTTAAGGGGACCGGGGTTTGGGTTTGCAGCCAAATACTTGGTAGGGCCTTAAAATGTTTGTTTTTTTACCTACCTAAAAAACATTGATCCCAAAGTGCTACATATGCTTATATTCAGCACAAACTCAAACACACACTGATCATGTAAGAGCAGTAAGAACAATTTTCTTTTTGTTTGTTTATTTCAACTTTTGAACATACACTAAATGGACAAAAGTATTGAGACACCTGCTCATTCATTGTTTCTTCAAGGGTATTAAAGAGTGTTTATCCTGCCTTTGTTGGAGTGAACTGTCAGCAATGGGTGCAACTTAAAGTAGCTGAATGTATTCCTTATAAGGGGTGTCCACAAATATTTGGACATACAGTGTCTTTCATCCATGCATAACTAAACTAGCTAGGAGTTTGTCTTGTACATTTTTTGTACCTTTGTCTTATAACTTAACATCATAACATCATAACAATAAAAAAGTCCTATTCGGAATGCACAACATATCCTGAATGTTGAACAGAGTAAACCACCACGTATTTAGCATTTCAGCCCAGACAGTTCACAGGTTGCCAGCTTTGCTGATATTTAAATCGAACAGTTCAAGTGGTGTCACCAAATCCTTGCCTAACGGATATTCAAAACCAAGCCTTTGTAGTAAGATGGCATGCTTTCTTTCTGAAGGTCATTTTCTGAAAGGATGCGCTGAACTAAAACTGATCCACTGGGCTGTGTTCTGAATAAAGGCCTCTGGCTTTTTTAATCTTTTGTTTCAGGCCGAGCTCTCTCTGGTTTAAAATTCACTAGCGCTGGTTTTTATAAAGCCATTGTTTTACGCACCTGTACCTCGCCACATGATCTTGGTGTTGAAATCTCCATAAAACACCATGTTACAATTATCACAGCACCTTGTGTGCGTTTGGGAGGGGGGAAAGAATTCTTATGAAGTGAAAAGAAAATAGCAATGTTAACAAGCTCATGGTGCTAAACTCCTGCTGTGACCTATTACCTCAACACATTGCTGAGTTAATATTCCACAGACATCTTGTGAAGACTCTGTGTGCCACACGGGCAACTGCTGCGATCACGCTAATGGATCATAATCAATCTGATTAGGCACTAAAAGTGTCATCTGCACGCAGTCCCGCTCCTATTGTGTGTATCTGGCACAACGATACAAAGCTGTGCAATATCATAATTGCTCTTGGAAGACACGGGCACCAATGTGGCACAAATCATTTTCATTCCATACTGAGTATCTTTTAGCGTATGAAAGTTTTAAGAGAAAACACACATATGAAGTCCCGTGGTAAAGCGCTCCCATTACACTCATTATTCACTAGAATTTAATTTATAGTGGACTGTAATCACATATAAATGGAGCCTGGCATTAGAACTGACACAAGAGTTTGGAAGTTCTCATGTCCTCAGTTTGTAAGACATCAATTTTGCAATCTTCAGGTGCTGAGAGAAGGTTTCATTCCTCAGAAAATCAACCAAATTAAAGAGTTCATTAGGCTCAGTGATCAGTAACCAGTGTGAGTGCCTCAGTTAATGACCAACCTTGATTTAGGCCAGACTTGTCCACTCTAATTCTAAGTTTGGGCATTTAAGTCAGAATGAACTTGGCAGCTCACAGGTTGTCCAGTCAGGCAAATCATGCCACAGAGAAGAGAGAGATTCCTGAAGACCACATTCAAAAAGGCTGACGAATGCCGATTAGGGCTCCACTGAACTCTAATCTGCCATACTGTTCAAATGGAGAGAGTTTGGAACAGGAGTCGGCCTTCCAGAGTGGATGTCTCCAAAATCTCCAAGAGCAAGAAGTCACAAAGAACCCAAGAACAAGATCTAAAAAACTGCAGGCCTTCCTTGCATCAGCTACGGCAATGTTCATGACTCAACCATAAGAAAAACACTGAGGAAGTACGGGATCCATGTCAGAATAGCACAGTGGAATCATTTCAGGTGGCATACAAGGTAGCTGCTATAATGCTGCTAAAGTGGTTGTTAGGGTTTAGCTAAAAGTTGCAAAGCATTTGTTATGGTATCCCAGGTAGTTGCTATGGTGTCTCAGGTGGTTGTTAGGGTGGGGCCAAGTGGTTTCTGTGGTATCCCAGGTGGTTGGTTAGGTGTTACTTGTATATCTAGATCATCATGATACAGATACACAGGAAGGGTGAAATTAAAAGGGTGAATATCCAATCAAAAAGATTTACACAAACACAAATTGCTCAATCAGATCAAACAATCTGGAGCAATTGGGAGCATTTCATGTGATAGGAGAGTACTAACCAGTGGGTTGGGTAGTTGGCGATTTTTCAGCCAAAGTCACTTTAATCTTGAGCACTACTTATTGGTGGTATCAAAATCACAATTCCAACATCATGACAACCTTACCCAGTGCTACTCACAGGAAGCACAGCTTGTGCTAGTTCCAATGAACATAGTCTCTGAAAGTCCCATATCCCACCCCCAAAACCCTCAAAGACAGAGCACAGAGTGTTCTTAACCTTGGACTCTTCTTCACTAAGTCTTACATAAGGCCCTGCAAAGAGATGTAGATCAAGGTCATGGATAACAAAATGATTTTATAATGTTTTGTTCCTCCCTTCCTCCCCTCAGCCTTTAGTTTGCACTGATGGAGATATTTCACATTAAACTGTCGCTTGTGGTTGTTGTGCGAACACAATAAAGACAAGAATGTGACAAAACCTCCACAATAAACAGTCAACAAATACATTCTCTTTACTAATGGAACTGTTTCCATTGCTTAGTCTTGCAATAAAAGACAGTTTCTTGTTTTACTTTTCCCAGCCTGCCTTGAATTATAGGGGCACGTGGAACAACACTGCAAAAAATGATCATCTTAGCAAGTGAAATCCTTTTAAATTTAGTCTAAATATCTACTATTACACATGGGATCACTGTAGAAATCATAAAAAAGATGAATTCACTTATTTCAACCTTTTTTTTTTACTTGTTTTAAGTTATTATATCTACTAAAATGGTTGTATTCCTATGACAGATCATTTTGCTTGGTTAACGCAGTATTTCTTGACAAAAGCAATTGGAATAAGAAACTTTCAGCAGGTAAAATGACTTAAAGCAAGTAAAAATAAGCTGGAAATAAGTAGAATAACACATTTTTTTAAAACAACAATGAGAAATATCCGCTATTCTCACTAGGGTGGTAGTGGTGGCTCAGTGGTTAGCACTGGCAATTAATGACAGGGCTCGGCAAGCTGCCACTGTTGGGTCTTTGAGCAAGGCCCTTCACTCTCCCTGCTCCCTGGCCGCTGGAGCGATGGCTGCCCACCTTGCTAGTGTGTATTTGTGTGGTTCATTGCATGAATGGTTTAAAGGCAGAGGCCAAATAGTAACACAAATAGTAAATATGGGTGTCTAGTCTTTCATTTAAGATGATTTCACTTGCTAAGATATCATGTTTGCATGTACAGTTAGTACGTGCATGCGATCTAAGCTGAGTACGGAAGGTGAAATTGCCCAGATTCCTTCAAAGCTGAGGGACAGATAATAGAGGGAGGCAGAATTTCCTCATTTTCCCCAGCTTAAAGTAAGGGGTCACTGTCAGACCACCTTCTGTCAGTGATATTAAAATGTTCATTAACCTGCAGAGTCACCCTGCGCTATGGCCTGTTCTTTCTGTGCTGCTCCCATTCAGGTTTTTCCTCATACACATGCTACTGAGAAATACTTCGAACTGAGGAGGTCTTCCTGTCCAACGAGGAGTGATGAATTCAGAGCTACTGCACTTTCACCAAACTTTTTCCTCCCACTCATCTTTCAGTTAGGTGCTATTCATACCTCCATGACAGCTTTTGGTGAGAAATTCGTCGAGGTGGCAGATTAAATTAGACCCGGGTCACTCAATGAGCGGACCGTCAAAGGGTGAAAAGTTCGGTTTCAGACACGGAGAGAAACTTAGGTGTGAAACTGTCAAAGTATGCCTAGCCTTACAAGCTAAAGACAGCTAGCTTCCAGCACAGTTTCACCTAAATATAGGTACTTTGTACAGTGCTGTACATCAGGCTTCTTTTGTTCGGTTCCTGGAGGGCTGCTGTCCAGCACAGTCTAGCATCTGATTCAACTCATCTATGGGAATGAGTATTTCAGTCAAATGTGACATTTAAATTTTATGGTGTTACCCCCTCCATCCACCAAATAAAAAAAAAGCAATACAAATGAAAAGTGCATTTCCAGATGGTAGGCAGAATGTCTGCACAGTCTAAAGGGTGCCTATGTAGGGTGAAGGTTTTTGCTAGGTGGTTGCTATGGTATTTCAGGTGGTTGCTATTATGTTGCTAGATGGATACTACTGTCTAGATGTTTACTATGGTGTTACTAGGTGGTTGCTATGGTGTTGCTAGTTGGTTGGTATAGTAATCCAGGTGGTTGCTTTTGTATCTCAGGTTTTTGCTATTATGCTGCTAAATGGATACTACTGTCTAGATGTTTACTATGGTGTTACAAGGTGGTTGCTACGCTGTTGCTAGGTAGTTGGTATAGTATAAGGTGGTTGCTTTTACATTTACATTTACGGCATTTAGCTGACGCTCTTATCCAGAACGACTTACAAGGTGACTTGTATTACACAGGTGGGCCAATGTAGTGTTATGAGTCTTGCCCAGGGACTCTTATTGGTGTACCACAGCATACTGTCACCCAGACTGGGAATCGAACCCTGATCTCCCACATGGTGTGGTAGCTCACTGGCAGCTAGTGGTTTCATCTGTTGCGCCACACCAACCACTGCTTTTGTATCACAGGTTTTTGCTATTATGTTGCAAAATGGATACTACTGTCTAGATGTTTACGATGGTGTTACTAGGTGGTTGCTTTGGTGTTGCTAGTTGGTTGGTATAGTATTCCAGGTGGTTGCTGTGCTGTGTACTCTATGTGGTTGTTTGGGGTGTACTAGTGCATCTGTATCATTGTAAATATGAAACTTTTGCACCCCATTCATTTCTAAGAATAAAAATATTATGTCAAAATTCTGTTGCTACCTGGAAACGTCAGATCAAAAAGCCCAAATCGCAGAACCTGAACAAACAATCTGGAGTTGGAACAGCGCTGATATGTTGAAAACTGCAGGACAAGTAGAAGCAGAAGGGAAAGAAGGGAAATATATATCTGATAGCCATAGGACAGCACTGCCCTCAGACACAGCATGGAATTTTACTTCTTACTATTACTGCACTGTAAAAACCCAGACCACAAATCCATATCTTTTGACATGTGGCTGGAAATTTACCCCAGTGAGGTGTCAATCAAAAGTCAAGGATGTTTTCACACTTGAGCTTTTCTCAGGACTCTGGTCCAAGACTTTGGGTCTTTAATACAGTTTGGAGTATGAACGCTGGTTTTGGGTCCAGGAGTGGTCCAGAGTACTGATCTCTGGTCTTCCTAAAAACAACAGTGAAGTTCATTCCAAGTGAGGCATAATGCATTCCACAGCTTCCATTAAAGCTAGCCACTCCCAACACTGTGGGTTATATGGTGTTATTGCTTCTTTGTGTTACATCATCCTTTGGTTCAAGCTTTGTAACTGTGATGAGAAGCTACAGATTCCACACATCCAAGAACCACCGTCTGGATGTCTGTGGTCTATCAAAGTGACATAATAGTACAACATGAGCCTATTGGTGTCAAAAACAAAAAATATTGTCAAAAACAGCAACATAATAAACAGGTTATCCACCATTTTCCAAAACCTGTGCACACAAAGGTGATATATGGAATTGTGCAATCGATCCATAGTTTGAAAGATGTTCAGTCAATCAACGATTATAAAAGGATAAAAGGCTCCCCTGTTGCCCCTCCTAGTTGCCCATCCTCCTGCTACTGCCTTGAACTAGCTGCCCAACCTCAACCTCCACTACCAATTATTTTCAAGTTTCCATGGACTCTATTTGCTACTATTATCATTATTACCACCATTAACCATCACCATTACTGTCATTATTCTTGCCATCATTACGGTGATCATATAACTATATTACACTATGACTATCAGTATACCTGAGCAGAGTAACAGTCATGTGGTGGTAGTTACCTTTTTATCCATAATTCAGAAGTATTGGATATTTAGGAGATTTACTGGGGTGCTGTGATGTCAAATGCACTATACAAATAAATTAATCATAAGTTCTTGTTCAGCTTGATCATCAAAGTTTTGCTAAATTTTTTTTTAACTCATTGCTTTGCTTTCATCAGTCAAAGAAACCACTAAATTGCATTGATATGTACAGGTGTGTTCATACAAGCTAACAATATAATTTACTTGCAGTGCCACCTTGCAGCTCTGGTTCAAATTTGCTTTGAACCACAGGGCCATAGGTTCTAACCTCCCTGTCTTCACATCTACACTGCTGTTGTGCTCCTGAATAAAGCACTTAACCTCAAGCTGCTCCAGGGATGCTGCGACATGGAAATCCTGTCACACTTTCCCTCCCTCCAGGGCATGCTTGTAAAAGACAATATGCTTGTTCTTAATATATCCAAGGCAGACAAAGGAATCTGGCACCGTGCTGAAAAGATGAACGTTCTCGGTTTTGAACTGCTGTTGCTCTAAGAATCAATCTTAATAATTTACAGGCAACAGTGCGTGCTTAACTGACCCGATCTGAGATGACAGACAAGCACTGAAACGGTCCTGTTTACAAGGGAGGACAGCTCTTTTGCATGGAAAAGTACTGTACAATAGTTCAGCATGAAAGGCAGAGAAACAGGCCAGCAGCAGGACTGTCGGAAGACCTTTTCAAAAAAACGTTATCCAATTTCTCCAAAGCCTTTACGCAATTCATGAACTCCAATCTGGACGTCTAGCAATTATTTCTCTCTATGAACGCCGTTAGTTCATTCATGGTCATTTACCCTGGAACATCCCCAATAAAGCCAAAGGCACCGATTGACTCGCTTTATTATTAATACCAGGAAAAAATTTTGAGGGAAGCCATTGGGGGGTGTTTGTGGAGGCAGGGGGTAGCGAAGCTAGCTTGTGTTTCGGCCACCTCTCTTTCATGAGTAGTGACAGATCGCTGTGGTTCCCACGCTGAAGGAGGCACAATGGGCTGCAGTGGGCCACAGCATGACCCTGTCTTTTACCCCTCACCACTCCCCATGCCCTGTCAAAAATGGTTTGGGTAGCTGGCTGTCCTTTTGCTACAAAGACACTGCTAAGAAAACACAAAGAAGCCTTGCCTAGAGGGGCTCTTCTCCTTACTTTGTGCTTGAAGGCTAGCCAAAAACCACTCAGCAGAAGATCCTGGAATATGGAGAAACCTCATGGATGAGGAGCAGAACCTACGGGCCAAAAAGGGTGTGCATGACGGCAGAGAGGAACAACTTTTGGTTGCTCAAAAAAAGTCTCTAAATGGACACAGTTTTAGGGGGTACCGTGGGTGCCGTGGGTGCCATGCACCTATGACCAGCTCTGCAGGAAAGACATCAAGAGGAAAAAAAACTTCTGAACTTTCAGTGGAAGTAAGTGTAAAAAGAAGTATCCCAAGTCATCATGGAGCCAAAAGTCACCAAATTCCTTATCCCCCCACACTCTCAGACAAGCACAAGATCAGGTGGATGGAGTGTGGTGGAAAGCAGTTAGCTAAAACAGGTCTATCAGAATTTTCCACTGAGTGAAACTAAGCTGGGGACCGTACTGTGGAGAAGCCAGGGCAGCAGCTAAGAAGGACCACAGGAAGCCGCGGGACCATGTCACTGCATGGAAGCTGGTGAAGCAAGCAGTTGCTAGGCTTAAAGCTAGTCTAGCCAACTGGCTACAATCTCTTCAGCTAGCCAACCCGCACCCAAAGAGGCTAGAGTGTCTCTTACTGTCCTAGGCTATGCTAGGCAAGGCTGAGATATGCTATGCTATGCTATGTGGCTACTGTGATCTGTCACAGTGCCATAAAACCACTATTTAAAAGAAATAATTTAACTTAATTATAAATTACATTTTCACATTCTCACGAGCCCACCATAAAAGGCAACTCAGTGTGCTTAATTCGAAGGCAAAATAACAGGGTGGTAGATAGGTTTGTAAAACCACATCTCAGCATTTTTCACCCTGACCAAAGTCATATGCTTACTATTTATACATCACATACCAAGTGAAAATACCCAATAAATGCATTCTCTGCACCCCCCCCCCCCAAATCATGACTCTCTCTCATACTCATACTTCTCATTTACAAAATGTTTTTTTAAAAGATCCAAAATTAAACGTCACTCCAAAGTATGATTAAAAAGAACTCTTTAGTTCATTTATTTATTTAGTCATTTTTTTCACAGGAAACCTAAATCCCAACCAGGCTAATTATGAAGCTGAGCTAAACATCTCAACTCACGTTCAGATCAACCCAAACCCTGAGGGTAACTTTTTAGATGGGTCACTGGTGGAGGATATCTAAAGTCTCTCCACAGGTCCACAGATGGTCAGCAATGATAGGCTGATCTCCTCTCAATGGAAAAGTGCACACTTGGGCCAAAAAAAGGACAGCCAGATTGTGGCCAGGCAAAAGGTCTGTCACTAGGCGAGCGTGTGAAAGAGACACTGGCGAGAGATCAGGGAAATGAGCCACACTCACAACAAGAGGGCGGACAATGTCCATCTCAGGACGAGACTACAGGAATGACCTACATGACAAGCTTCCAACATGTCCTAAAGGAATGAGATTGGGCCGTTTTACTTATTAATGTGGAAAACTTAGTACTGTAGCAGTTCTGTTTTTTCTACTATTAAAATGAGAAACTACAATCTCAAAACAATCTGTTTTATTATATTTAATATGGAGAGTTCTTTAAATATTCTCTACTGAAAACTCTCACTAAATCATTAGCTGTTATGAGCTTTTCACTATTTGGCATAATGTGAATCTGACAGTTGTGCCTTGTATTGTATGGATGTTTCATGATTAACGGACCAATAGAAAAGCTCCAAAATGACTTGGATTAAATATTTTTGTGGATTAAATGTTTACATTGACTTCCATTGAAAGTTATGAAGGTTTTGTCCTTTTCCTGTAAAGTCAACATTTTGGAGAAACAAGGTTTTTGTGTGATGGCAACAACAGTGTATTAACTCTTAATAAAGAAAGGAAGCACTTTCCTTATTTCCTACTTCCAGGATGTGAGGCATAAGCACAGAGACAACCTGGCCCAGCACTTCCAGCTGGTCAGCACATTTTCCCTGACCCCCTGCTGCCCAGACATGAGAGACTAAACGGAGCCCCCCTGACAGCCATAGCAGCTCAGTGGCTCAGTGGTAATTGGAACTCCCAGGTTGGGGAAAGCCTCGGGCGGGCATGAGATGACTAATATCTATTTTCTTCCATCCTTCTGTACCAAACCTTCCATCCAAAACCAAACCAAACATAAAACTAAAAACACTCCAGTCCAGGCCTGTCCAGCATAATAAAAGGTGACTACCCCTCGAACGAACTCCAATCAAATTCTTTTTCCATGCCACACACAAAGTATACCTGTTATGTAACATATTAGATAAGGTATTAGATTATGGATTCCAGAGTATACTACTACTATGTGCATTCATTACAATGACTGGAACACTGGACCCATTTTATTAACAGCTATGCCTCTTTTCAAACCCCGCTGTTGGGATTTTCAGATGCAGATGAACACACTATATGCCCAAATGTTTGTGGACACCCCTTCCAATGAATGCATTCAGCTACTTCAAGTCGCACCCACTACTGACACAGATGTGCAAATGCATTGTCTAGTCCCAAAAGAGCAGTACTGCCAATAGAATAGGATAGCAGATCAACATGAACAAATTGGCACTATGCCTATTGACAGGCGTTTTAAGATTTAAGATCTATTGGTCTAATTATGCTTCACTTTGAATTGAACAAATCAGGTTGGCCAATCTAATAAAGACAGGCTTTATTCAGCAGTCCATGTTCTGGTGGTTAAAAAGATGGGTTGCAGACAGGACAGTACTACAAAGAGGCAATGTTCATTTTTTAAAAGTGGTAAATTATTGTATCTTTTTCTTTTTACAGAGTGGAGGCATCCTCTTGCACCTCCCCAAGGCCACCTCTAAACCTAGAACCTAGTACTAGAACCTTATATTAGAGCTATTATTCATTAGCAAGTGAGCATTCCTACTCAAAAAACACCCTGAGCAGTTCTACTAAGTCTGGCGCTTTCTCATTGTGAGAGAACACTAGACAAACCTCTAATTTGTGCGCCATTCTTCAGACACCATGTACGGACACATTTCATAATCCAGTCTGCCTCTTTGCATCCTGATGAAGTATGTTTGTCTTTTATTTTCCTCTCTATTCCGAGCAATTTAACCAAGCCAAGAGTAATTTCTCTGCCATTATGCTAATCACTAGGTTTTCCTGTTGATTCCCATGCTCGACTAGCAGATTGTGCAGAACAGCATGTGAGGCCGAGTCAGCCTCTCAGCCGCTGATGCTGCAGCCCGTCAGCAGGCGCAGGAGTGCATTATGATGATCAGGCGCCAGGTGAGGCTCCAGCAGACATTTCATCACAAGCTCAGCTATGCCTTCTAGTCCCCTGTAGACTGCAGTGGAGAAGAGGCAAGCGAGCAAACAATGCAACATCACTGCTTACAGTAGATGATGAATAAAAGAGTCACATTGCAGCCTATATTAACCAATAACCTACACGTCACCCTACCCTACACTTTTAAAACTATAGTTTTGCAGTTTTAAACCTGGCTAGCGCACCCCCTAGAGGTTCAAAGTTCAGTACCGCTGCGTTTGTATCTTCACTTCAACTGATAATGAATTACAGAGGATTTTTTACCCTCTATTGCGTAGTGGTGGGCAACGACCTTCTGAATGTTACCACTCTCACTGGTCACCGCTGGGATGTCTGTCTACCCTGCTCGTCCCTCAATGAGCCTCTCTATCCTCTATTGTGCATTTTTTACATGTGCTGAAAGGGCGATTTGCTGATGTGGAGGTCGGATGTACTCTTTACAAATATGGTGTTACAAAGGTTTCTTTAAATGAGGCCATAGAAACACCATTATTGGTTCCATAAAGAACCTGTTTTGTTAAAGAGAAGTGTGTGGAAAGAACCTTTGATGGAACCAAAAGTGGTTATTCTACAGAATTTCTCAAAGATCCTGTAACACCTATTTTAAAAAGAGTAAACAGGAGCAGTGTTCTCTGTTCTTGCAGAGAGTGGACTCCCAAACAGAGGCCCAAACAGAGGTTCTCTGTTATGATGGTGCTCTATCAATACTTTTGGGATGAGTTGAGGAGTAGGGCATGAGGTGATCATTCAACATCCGGACCTCACTAATACGCTTGTCACTGAATGCAATCAAATCTTCACAGCATTGTTCAAAAAAGCTGGTGTCCCAAAACTTTTGTGCATATAGTATCTACTTTTTCACCAGCTAACTCTTGACCCTTTACATGGCACCAGTGCATCCAACAATAAAGGTACCATTATGCTTTTGCATACAGTGCCACACCCCAGACCATCTTCTACCCAACATTTTCACACACAGCTTGGGTTTATTTTGTAAAAGATGTTTTGTTGTTTTAATTTGTAGTAGTTTGAAATTAACCAGTACTTGTCAGGCCTCATCAAGTCACTTGCACTTGTGGGTGCAAACCAGTTTGGGCTTCACTTTCTGTCTGTGCAGACCAAAATACATTGGACATTTTAATAAGCTAAAGTGGAAAAAGACTTTGAAAGGCTCTGAAAGTGTCACAGATGAAATGTCAGATATGTGGGATGGATTGTTACCTGTGCCTGGGCCTCCATCCGAGCATACTGGAGCAACATGGGTTCTCCGTGCTTCTGTAAATACTCTCTCTGACAGCGTTCAGCCAAGGCTGGTTCATTAGGCAGGAAGTTGCTGGCCCAAACCTAGAGGAAATCAAGAGTAACAGAGAGAGCCATTGAGCCATTGCAAGCTAGCCTTGCTAATCTATCACATTTAACAAACAGATAAGACCTCGTGCATTGCACTGGAGGGAAATTTAATCTGCGGCCCTCCACAATAACAAATAATGATACGCTTCCACTCCTTCCCAGTCATAAAAATAACTGCAGCCACAGTAAAGCCCTATACTCACATATTCAAATGGAGAAAGAGACAAACTGCAGAGCAAAAAAGTCCCAATTATACTGCATGACCGTTGGAGTTAATAAGCACTTTTGGAGATACCATCTCTTCAATCTCTTGCCCTACAGTGGAGATTTAAGTAAGGCAGCGGATACTGGCTCGGGCTTAACTTTCTCTTTTTAAGGGCCTGGGTTACACTGTATTCTGGCTGGGGGCACTGTTCCAACTTCACCCCGATGCGGATGTCTGATCTCACAGCAACGATTCAATACCGGCGCTAGTGTTAAGGACACCTGTGTTGTGTAATAGCAAAACAGGGTGTATAAAGCCCCCAGCACTGAGCTGTGGAGCAGTGGAACTGTGTTCTATGGATTGATGGATGGTAATCCTGACAATACTTTTGGGAGGAGTTTGGGAGTTGATGATAAAAAGCTGGATAAGCTCCTTTTAGTACCTTTGATTTCAGAAGAAATGATAAATGAGCAGGTGTCCCAAAACTTCCGGCCATATTGTGTAGCTCCTGTGTATCATTTGCACATGCCAGACATCAATCAGCCTGAGCTAAGCTTGCCATGGCATGTTGTTAACTTGCTAATGGCTGACAGCTTAACAGTTCCAAATGAAACTTGCATTTCTGAAATTTGGTTCTGCATCACATTCATCAACCTTTACACATCTTAGTAAAAACACAAGCACCGAACAATAACCTTCTATACTAAATACACCAATAGTGTGAATACAAAGTTTTTAAAAAGTATGAATAAACCGACCATTACACCCCCAATAAATTTAATAGATCATTGAAGTATGATTTGGATACATGAAATCCAACAAAAGTAAATAACTTCAGTCAAAATAAAACAAATTACCAAATATTAAAAATAAAGCCAAATTACATTTTTGTCGTTATATAGAAGTGATTAAAAGGGGTTCAATTAATTCAAAGAAAAACAATATTCATCTGGCTTTGTGCTTAGACAAGCCCAGAGAACAGACAGTGCAAAGAAAAGTACAACTTACTGGGTTAATAAGGTTATTATGATACAGTTGCACAATATTGGATCAGTATATCAGTAATCCTAGGACAGGATAAACTACAGTGTGGCAGTGGAGCATTTGATGTACTTCCAAATGCACCCGGTGCCGCAGGGAGAATCTGTATCCCTTTGTGATTGAGAGAATCTCTTTTCTCCTCCATTTCAGCAGCACAACTGTCTCAAGGGCCTTCCATCAAAGCATCTCCATCTCAGACCCTGATACTAAGCCATGATGAACTCAAAGTACAGGAACTTGGACACAGCTCACTCAGCAGAGCCATCCTGAGCATCATGTTGGGAGATACTGCTCTATTTTTAGGTCTACTTTTGTTGCAATTCAAATCAGTGCTACATATTCTGGACTTTCAGCATCGGAGTTCAGTACCAACCAAATACTGGTTCACTAATGAGTTTTCTAATACAAAGGTAGACTTAGGAAGCCATATCGTCTCAGAACTAGATTAAGATTAGGTCTAAGATTAAGATCATGCTTTATGGCCATTGCAAAGGAATGCTACGGAATTGAATACCTGCATTTAACCAATTCATGGTATTGAACAGACATACTACTGACTAGAGGCGGTGAGCATGAACACCCACCCAGGGGACATTTGGGGGTTAGGTATCTTGCTCAAGAGCACCTCAGCCATGACTGTTGAGTCTAGTAAAAACACTTCCTTTCCTGCTGATCCAGGGATTCAAACCAACAAACTTCTGGTCCCAAACCCATTTAAAAAACACATTTAAAGTCAGCTCATTCAGCTGCAAAAGATGAAAAATATGTTGCCCCTCAATCATCAAAGCTCATCAACCAAGGTATTGCTTTTGTTTGAAATATCATTAATGCACATTTTAAAGGCTCATTTGCTTCAATTATTGAAAAAGAGCCCCCCAAAAAACCCAGAGAGATGAAAAATAAAACATGGCTGAGCTCTAGCTTTCACAAGCCCAACAGACTTTAAATGAGTTAAAGCCTAAAAAGCACATTATAGCAAAGTCTACTCGAAATGACTTGAGCTGGAGCAGTAGCAATTCCAGGCTTCATTTGCAGTGACGAGGAGCCATTCAAGTCAATGGTTATTATCTTCTAAGGTGAGTAATAAATCAACATGCAACATTAGCCAGCGAAATATTGTTTTCAAGGCAGGCTGAATGAATCCAGGGGGCCAATGAGAGCCGTACCATTTATCCCAAGCACTGGCAGGTCTTTTCCAAAGCTGATTCCAATGCACCTGCCATGTTCAGGCATTTTGGATTCTCTCATTATAGATTAAGTTTAATGCCCAATAAAAGTGAATAGCTCTCGATTGTCCTGGTCATACTTTACAGACTTTCAGAAAGGCTGCCCAGTTTCCTTCACCGCTACATTTGGAGTGCAGAATGCTAGTAAAAGTTCCTGTTTAATCTCTATTCAACTGCTGCGAGCCAACTCTTCCAAGCTGTTGATTGTTGCTAGAATGAGGAGATAGGCTGACCGCAATGGGCATTTGTTCATTAAAAAGTTAAGCACCACTGTAAACTCCCCATCTGTTTTCAAGGATAGCTGACCACATGAACACGTGTACAAGAGCAAATAAAAGAAGAGAGAGAAAACAACCGACATTTAGGAAAACATGTCAAGGCTTGCACTGATGGTCAGGTTTTAGGAGTAAAACAAGCCAGTTCTGATCAAGCAGTTTGGTTGTTAAAAATGAAAACATAAAAGCTTTCAGACTGGCAGAATAAATTTATATATGGCACCAAATTGCAACGTCTCTTTAGTCCTACATAGAACCATTATTATACATCAGGTTCTCCATCATGGAGAATAATCATCTAAACATTTAAAGGGTTCAGAGAATCATGGTTCTACATGCAGTACTATGCAAAACCCAAAAGTTTGCTCTGAAAAACACCAAAATTAGAGAAAATACAAATAATATTAATACAAAAACTAAACAAAAATCTATTTCATGCATAGCAATATACAGTGTTCATTTCGCCAAGGGGTGAGGAACTGAGAGCCAGAGTCCAGCACAATGTGCTGATTTCTCGGTCCAAACACATCTATTAAACCAAGCAATTAACCAGTGAGTTGAATATATAAGGAAAAGCACAAACCTGTGCAGGAATCTGGCCCTTACATTTACATTTACATTTACATTTAAGGCATTTAGCAGGCGCTCTTATCCAGAGCGACTTACAAAGTGCTTTGCTATTTACCCAAGAAAACCTCAGCTAGTTAGAATAGACTAATAGTTCAAAGATACCTTTAAGCTTTAGACATTACTAAGCACAAGTCAATAAGGTGACCATAGTACTCTATTCGTCCAAGTATTCTCTAAAGAGGTGGGTCTTCAGTCTGCGCTTGAAGACAGCGAGCGACTCGGCCGTTCGGACACCCAAGGGAAGTTCGTTCCACCACTTTGGTGTCAGAACAGAAAAAAGCCTGGGCGCTTGTCTTCCGCGGATTCTGAGGATTGGTGGGTCGAGCCGAGCCGTACTTGAAGCTCAAAGGGCTCTTGGTGCGGATCGGCTTTTGACCATAGCCATCAAGTATGGAGGGGCTGGTTCTTGGCTTTGTAGGCCAGCGTCAGGGTTTTGAATCTGAGGACCTTGAGTTCCCTGTCCTGGATTAGCCATTTCCAAACTTTTCCTTGAGCTATTAGTAATTATTATTGCTATACTGGTTCTAGTTTTTTTCTTACTGAAAGTAGGGGTGGGCGATATGGTAAAAATATTATATCACAATATTTAAAAACAATTTCATGATGCACAACATTTCTTAAGATATTTTGACATGGACAAAATGGCTACAAAAAAGACCAATAGCAGAAGAGTCTTAAAACCTGCTATTGAAATACGCTCCCATACTGAGTACAGTTCTATTCAAATTCAGCTGCACTTTATCGAATTACACAGCATTAATTACACTCTCTGTAATGAACTATGCAGTTGTTCAATGTTCTTTGAGCAAGGCAGATATCCATAATATGCTCGCTTCTATTGCAATAACAACATTTTTTACAATTACTATAAAATATAAACAACCAACACTGTTTTTCACTTTCTGACATAATGTGTTAAATGGACCAATAGAAGTGCTCCAAAATGCCTTGCGGCTTTTATAAAAAAAAAAACCTTCTTCCTTAAAATTGCTCTTTTAGACATACAGAAAAAAGCAAAGTTTTTTTGGTAGGACAGCAATGATATATTTCCAGGTTTTTAGTGTTTTCTCATGTTCAGATTTGTTTGAAACTTTAGAATTTTACAAATCTATTTAGTTTTTTTGAGTTTGGTTTTGGTAAATCACAGTTTACAAGTAAACAAAGATTCACATTTCATTTTAGGATAAAAACAACAATTGTGGCACACAAACTATTACACCCTTAGTATGTAAATGTACGTGCCTGCAAACACATAAGGGTTTCAAGACACGTCCAGGTGGATAAAGTCAGCAGACATGAGTGGCATAGAGCGAGAGCATAAAACACTGGGACACATTCACTGTTTTTCACTGTTTGTCAGGTTGTGGCCTGATCAGTAATCCTGTCTCCCATCTCTGAATTTATGTCCTCATTCTGCTGGTCCATATAACACTTCTGCCTGGGCCTTGTCTCTTGCACAGCACTCTGCATGCTAATTATAATCTCTCCCTCTCCTTCTCGCTCTCTTTCGCCCCACTTACTTATGTAGCATAACTGTCAACAACCAAAATAGAGGTCTACACATCTATTCAACCAAAAGTCAAAAAGCTCATTAGAACTAGAAAGACTAGCTTGGAGCAGTGGAGCAGTGGAGCTGCGTTCTCTGGAATGATGGATGGAGCTTTATCCAGACAGCAATCCTTCAAAATCTAGTAGAAAGCCTTCTTCCCTGGACAGTAGACACAGTAACTTCAACGAAAGCAGGATCAACTTTTTAAATAACCTTGATTTCATAAGAAGCAATGAATGAGCAGGTGTCCCAATACTTTTGTCCATATAGTGTATATTTCATTATAGCTTCAATTGTAATAAAAAAAGTAATTGTCAGTATAATGTTACTCAAAACACATCAGTTATCCATTCAGAAGCACATTGTTTTGAAAAAAGTGTTGTTTATTGTTTTTATAGACAAAAACAAATGTACTGCCATAATTAAAAAGTACTGCTATAATTAAAAGCCAAATTACTGCCCAATCATAGGTGGTGAACTTGTTTAAATCCAAAAATAAACTGATGCAACAGAACAACTCCAGGTCAAATTAATGACTGAAATTTTAATGGGAATCGGCAGGTCAGGTTCTCGAAAGCAACTCATTCAGGCTTATAGTCTTTACACAGCTCCTTTGTCCTTCTCAGGCAATTTCTGCAGTCTCTAATCTCCAGCCCAGAGAGATGTTGCAGTTTTCAGTTACAGTCAGACCAACTGGTCTGGATCTCGAACTCAAAATGTACGCTGAATGTGTGCATACATGCCAAAAAATGTCTAAAAGCCCCATAAGTCTAAATATAAAGCTCTGATTGAAGCCTCATGTCATAAAAACAACAGGCCCTGCCTTCTCAGCTCATGTGTTTTGTTGCATGACTCTGACATAGATCTCCAAGAGAAACTTCTCTTTGATAGAGGGAAACATTAGATCAAATAATACAAATGATAGTCAATCCAAAAGGAACAAATCCCTACCATTTCTTCCCCAACTCGTTTTTCATATCACATATCACAAGGGCCAAGCCACAGAGTGAAACCAAATGGCAGACTAGAGCGAACACTGTGCTGTTATTCCTGCTACGTAATCCTTCAAAACATGCTAGTGCTAAAGCGCAGCGGAAGTCCCATCAGCAAAGCCAAGGAAGGGGGCCGGAGCGGCGAAGGAGGCCAAACGATGGTGAAGAGAAAGAGACGATGAGAGAAGAGAAACAGGCAGCGGTGATTCATTTGAGGGAAAAACCTGTTTTTGTTTCCCTCCACCAAACTTTTACACAGCAATAAAAATTAAATAACACTTGAGAAAATCATCTTCTCTCGCAAAGGCCAGAGCAATGAGTCGCGATCTTCCAAAAAAAACATCTGGAACTGAGCAGCTCTTTGTTTGTCCGTGTTTATTCTGCTTTTTGAGGCCGCGCGCCAAAACGTCTGAGCTCGTGAGGATTTCTTAAAATGAAGGATTACGAAAAGAAAACGACTCATTACTAGCAGGTCATGTCTCAACTCGCCTCATTCTTCACCCCCCCTCTTTTTTCGGCATGGGCGAGTTTTACAGGCCTGCTCAGCAGTGGTCAGCGACTACATGAAAAGCAGATGAACTTCAGAAGGATTACCCCGATCTGAAGCCCAGCCGTTCCAGAATATGAATCACGGTTGGAGAGATTTTTTTTTTTTGTAAGTACATTTAAAGTTTCATTTTTAAGTTTCGTTGTTTTGAGAGATATTATGATGGAGCACCTGTGGTGGGCCAAGGAGCTGAAAAGAAACACTGGCTCATTGTGATGGAGGAGTCTGTCTGGCGGTGTGGTCACGGGTCATCCTGTGTTCGTACTTAAAAGAGCACAGCCAGTGTCATAACTCGCTTAAATGCTTTCAAGGCGCTTTGCTTGAAGTAATATCTAGTTAAGATTAGCTAGAGTAGTTACCATCTAACTATCATCAGCTATAGTAGTTAACATATACTTAACATCTAGGTCAGCTAGAGTAAACATCTAGTTAACATCAGTTACAGTAGTTAATGTCTAGTTATAATCAAGTTAAAAATAGCTAGAGTGGTTACCATGTAGTTAACATCTAATTAACATCAAGTAAACATCAGCTTGAGTAAGTAACATCTAGTTACTATCTAGTTAATATCAGCTAGAGTAGGAACCATCTAGTTTACATAAAGTTAAGCTCAGTTAAAGTAGTTAACATCTTGCTAACATCAGTTAAAGTAAGTAACATCTAGTGAAGATCAGCTACAGTAGCTAACATCTAGTCAACATCAGCTAGAGTAGTTAGCATCTGGTGAACATCTAGCGAACATTAGCTAGATTAGTTAGCATCTGGTTAACATCTAGCAAACAGGTAGAGTAGTTAACATCTAGCTAACACCAGATAGAGTAGTTAAGATCAGCTTGTGTAGTTAATATCTAGATAACACCAAATAGAGTAGTTAAGATCGGCTAGAATAGTCAACATCTAGCTAATGTCAGCAAGAGTAGTTAACATCTAGCTAACACCAGATAGAGTAGTTATGATGAGCTAGAGTAGTCAACATCTAGCTAACGTCAGCTAGAGTAGGTAACATATAGTAACATCTAGTTAATGTCAGCTAAGGTGGTTAACATCTAGCTAACACCAGATAGAGTAGTTAACATCAGTTTGAGCGGTTAACATCTAGTCAACATCTAGCCAACAACAAGAGTATTTAACGTCAAGCTAAAACCAGATAGAGTAGGTAACATATAGTAACATCTAGCCAACATCAGCTAGCGTAGTTAACATCTAGCTAACTCCAGATAGAGCAGTTAACATCAGTTAGAGCAGTTAACATCTAGTCAACATCTAGCCAACAGTAGATAGAGTAGTTAAGATCAGATACAGTAGTTAACATCTAGCTAACATCTAGCTAACATCTAGCTAACATCTAGCTAGAGTAGCTTACATGTAACTAACATCAGAGAGTAGTTCAGATCAGCTAGAGTTGATCCTTAACAAAACATCCAGCAATTTTGACCGGTCTGCTCAGCTGTGGTCTTGCAAAGCATGGTACATAAAAAGCAGATGGATCTGATGCCCAGTCGCTCCAGAACATGCACAGCTGAAAATGTAAAAAATAGTTTTACAAAAATAAATTTTAAACTTTCTTTGGCTGTTTTGAGAGATATTATGATAGAGCACCGGTGCTGGACCAGGGACCTGAAAAAGAAACACTGGCTCATCGCATAGAACGAGTCCGTCTGGTGGGAGGGAGACAGGCATCCTGTGTCCGTACGAGGCGACAGCTGCTTGAAAGAGCACAGCGAATGTCATTGCTCCTTTAAATGCTTTCAAGGCGCACACATGCACAAAGCTTTACACTTTAATTATGCGTAGCAGGCGACAGCATGGTTCCCATTGTGGAGTGTGGAGTCAGAAGTTGAAGCAGGTAACCTCACTAAGAATTCATTCACAAAGAACTTGGTGTGCTTATGCATTAAACATGAGGTCCTTGCAAAAAATTATATATAAATTAAATTAAAAATATATAAAAATAATAATAAAAAAAAAATCTAAAAAGGTCCACATTTACCTGGAAAGTTTATTAATTATCTAAAACTAATTTACTGACAGTCCTTTGTGGCAAAAAAAGAAGTGTTTTATATGCACAATCTTTGCCATCTCTGCCTATTTTTGAAGCTTATCTGGGCCAAGCGGAGGCAGACTGTCTCGTGGGCCCGAGGCTGGCCGTGTGCGATTGAGAGACGGACGAAACACAGCGCCGCTAGGGCACAGCTCCTCAGTATTCCAGCCACTGATTTGAATGTCAGCAGTGATAAAGGAGGCGTCTGCAGCGGGAGGATGGCGACAGGTAGAGTGAAGGTGGGGGAACTAATCGCAAGCTCTTCACATGTCTGCCTGGCAGCCCTGGAGGCAACGTCGGCTTGTGCACCTGCATGGCCGCCGGGCCCTGGTCCATCACACTGTACTGCACAAAAGCCTTAGGCCACCTGAGAAAATGATATTTAATGCTGCTTATCTGGCTAGTGTTTATTTGTTCACAGCAAAAAAATGTCTAAAATAAATACAAATAAAATATTTACAGATATTAATGATACATTTAATATAAAATTGAATTTTATATGCTTCAGTGTGTTTGCTTAACTAGGCAGGTCAGGTTCTAAACCTCTCCCTGAGGCAACCCAGCATTTGTAGGTAGTGTCCAATACCTGGCTGGGCTTACCCTGAAGGTCTCCTACATTGAAAAATGTGTTCTTCAATGGTTAACTTCTCTTGGATGGATTAATAAAAATTCCCCTCAATACTCTCATTTTTCAGTTCTGTATCTGAGCTTGGTCAACAATTGATTGAGTCTCAGAAACAGCAAATGAGCTGCAGCTGAAACTGATTAAGTAGCGTGTAAGATGTTAAGTCTGTGGCTCCTCCCCTTCAACTCATTTACTGTTTATTCCCATCCGCAGGATAGAACTCCCCCTATCACATTGAGGGCTGCAGTGCTGATGACATTCTCTACTCTAATAGAAAGAAGGCAGTTGGACAGTTGCACCACCCGAAAGCTGAGAGGCTGAGAGGTACATTTCTGTGTCCAAGAAAGAGCAGAAAGGTAAAGTTACTCCGAACTGGGTTTTTATGTAGTGTAATTTCACAGCTCTAGACCGGCCGTACAATCTAACTGCTGCTCACCAAGTGTGAGAAGGTCATGAGTTTAAATTCCAGCAAGGGCATGACGCGTCATTGTCAAAAGCCGCCCAATCTAGGCACGTCATGTGATAGGAAAAGTTTTAAACAGTTTTTCTTGGCTGGTCTAAGACTTTATGCACATTATTGTATTCCTTCCGTCCCTGCCATATAAGTAAGTAAGTAAATAAATAAATAAGTAAATAAATAACATGGCAAAGAAATTAATGGAAGGAACTCTGTCTCTCCTGCCATTATACAGAAGTAGCAGGCACCGCCACGAGAGACACGGAAAGCACGGCAGTCTGATTTCTTCCCCGCAGGCGAGGTTCGGAACACGGGCAGGTCCGAGTATTATTATTTTCCTCTGCTGCCGGATGGCTTGGATGATTGACGTTTTCCCTGCCGCTTGCACCATGCTATTTATTTCCTGTCTTTCCGAGTCTCTCTCTCTCTCCCTCGCTCTCTCTATCTCTCTCGATAAGTAAAATTACACGTTTATACACAACCTCATACATTTATACATAGTGAGCTGAAACGATGATGAGACCAACCCACCAGCGCGAGAGAAACCAGGTCTTATATTTATTCACAGCCCACGATAAATCTATGGAAAATGATCCGGGATAAATGATGCTAAATATGACAGGATCTTACAGGATGGTTCTGGAGTCCAGTGCCAACTTTCTGATTTCAGCAAAGAGCAGACAGCCCCATCTGAACGCATGGATTAACTGACAAACACACAAAAGACCTAGTCAAACACTATGCAAAAAAAACCCAAGTATGAAACTCAGATGTACGATCAATTACAAGCTCTCGCTCTGACTCACAGCATCACAGAAACATGTCTGATGTAAAATGAAAAGAAGCATCACACCAATATGCTGACAGTATTGAGGTATCTGCTCACTTCTATCACAGCAAGACAATCTGAACTGGCCATCTGATCTCATTAATCAAAACGAGAGCTAATTAATACACCCCAATATATAATAATTAATAATGCTGTAACGTTTGTGACTTTCCTCTTTTAGTTTTTTCCTCCAAACGTTGTACTGCCAATCGACCCACCTGTTCGTAGCTCCCCCTAGCACTGGCAGGGCTCCAGATACTAGGAGGGTAAGGACCTAATGTGTAGCCTCTGACACATGCAAAGCCAGCCACCACTTTTTATCAAAATGCCGCCAGCGTGGCATTGCTGGGCAGCCGACATGCTTGGAGGAAAGAGCCTGATCCCCAACTCCACTGCACCGCCTGTGCTGGCCAACATCACTTTAAGATTGATGTGTGTAGAGGGAGGGCCACTGATCCCCCAGGCCCACCAGGCATAGTGGCATCGCATTAGACCACTGAACCACTTGGGACCCTATTTGTGAATTTCTTGATTCAAAATGCTTTATTTTTTGTACTTGTTTTAAACCTTTTTAATATTTAATTGTTTAAGAATAATTACATGTGGGTTCACACATGCACAAGCATTGTCCCAATCATTGATAGATTGCAGGTTCAATCCTTGGTAATGTCACAGCCATCCATGACTGTCCCAGAGAGCATAGCCAGCCTTTCTCTTTTTGGGTGGGTCACTCAGATCGATGCTAGTCACTGTAGATGTCCGTTAGCTGATGTAACAGAATTGGCAGTTAATGTTCTCCACCAAGCATGTTGAGCCACGTAATGATTTTGCATTAGTGGCATTCTAAGGATAAGCGATTGGCTGGCTCCATGTGACTCTGAGGACATGCTAGCATTTAGCCTCCCAGCTTTGGTAGCATTGTATCAAAAGGGGAGTTCTCTTTAGTGGGTGGGATGAGGTAAAGACAATTCTTGAAAAGTTGTAAACTAAAACAACTTTAATTTTATATATTAAATCATACAATATTAACCAATAACTGAATTTTTATTCAATCATTATCAGAGTCAATCCTACCAGTTAGACTCAAACTGAAAGAGAGAGAGGCACATTAGTTTTGATTCCGCTGACAGTTTCAAGTGCCAAATTGCCCAGAAAGGCCACAACCCACAAGCATGCAACTGCACTGTTTCCACATTAGCAAGAAACAATTCTGGGACAAGGTAATTGCTACCCCAGAGTTGGCTGCCAAATCAACATTAGGAAGTTCATTTAATTGAAGTGTACGTTTACTTAGCGGAGAGCAGTAACAGGCATCATTTAGTCCCGTACTTCCAGACCAAAGATTCAACAGGTCAAACATGGGTGGGGCGTAATGCCAGAGCCCGTATTCAGGTCAAAACCTGTGAATAACAGGATGTTCTACCTGGGCTGCAGTAGGGCAAGCGCCATGCCTCAGCAGTGAGAACTCAAGCTAATGTAGTCTCAGAGGCTTTTTTTCTAGATCCTTCTCTGCACTCAAAGGAAATGAGCCTCTTCGGCCTGCCCTTTACGGACTCCACACTGCCTGGACAGCACTTCAAAAGCGTAGCGGTATTCGCAGCAAATATCTGCACATGGGACTTTTGGAATTAGGCCTAATGCATTTTTAAGTGGTTTCAGCAGATTTGTTTTTCATCTACATCTACAGTTCACACAGAGCAAAAGGTGATTATTTCCATCCTACAGCTTAGCTTACAAACCTCAAACATGAATGAGAGAGAGAGAGAGAGAGAGAGAGAGAGAGAGAGAGAGAGAGAGAGAGAGAGTAATATATAGAGAGTGAGAGAGTGAAATAAAGATGGGGGAAAAATAGAAAGGAGGGAGAGAAAGTGCAAGAGAAAGCGAGAGCAATACAGAGAGAAAGATCAGAAGAGAGAAAATTGGAGGGAGATACATAAAGAGAGAGATGGGATGAGAAACAGGAGAAAGCGTGAGACTGGAGAGAGAGAGAGAGAGAGAGAGAGAGAGAGAGAGAGAGTGCAAGATAGGCAGAGAAAGGCACAAAGAGGGAAAGAGAGAAATGGTGAGAAAGAGAAGGGGAGGGCAAGAAAAAAGAGAGAGAAAAAGACAGAGAAAGAGGGGGAAAGAGAGAGCAAAACAGTGCAAGAGAAAAAAGGAGATGGGATGAAAAACAGGAGAAAGAGTGAGACAAAGAGAGAAAGAAAGAGAGAGAATGAGAGTGAGAGCGAATAAGAGAGAGAATAAGAGAGAGAGAGAGAATGAGAACGAGGGAGAATAAGAGAGAGAGAATGAGAGAGAGAGAGAGAATGAGAGAGAGAGAGAATGAGAGAATAAGAGAGAGAGAGAATGAGAGAGAGAGAGAGAATGAGAGAGAGAAAGAATGAGAGAATAAGAGAGAGAGAATAAGAGAGAGAGAGAATGAGAGAATAAGAGAGAGAGAATGAGAGAGAGAGAGAGAGAGAGAGAATGAGAGAATGAGAGAATAAGAGAGAGAGAGAAAGAGAGAGAGAGGGAGGGAGGAAGTTCTAGTAACACATACATATTACCAGCTCTTTCTCTTATTCCCCTCTGGCAGGCAATATAACCCAATTCCTTCATTTATTCTTGAAAGCAAGCCTGCCACTCTGCTTCAAGTCTGCATTCTTCAAGCAGTTCTCAACTCTGACATGCTGTTTGGATTCATGAAACATAAGCAAAATCTAAAAATCACAGACTTCTTTTGACTTTGTGGAACGCTGCACGCGATGGCATCTACAGGCGCAAGCTTACATCTTAAGCACAAAGCCTGATTCCAAATAAAGCACTGGATCATGACTGGGTCAACTCAGGATTCGTTACGAGGAGAATCTGAAAATAAGTTTAGAATATAGAGTCATTTTTTTTAATACGACAGTTACCCTTCCTCCGTCTGACTCCCAGCATTTTAGAGATTGAGGTCGCTTAGTTTGTCCTATTTATTACGTTAGCCTTGAGAGACAGTTTTCCGCTGCACAGTTGACAAAAAGACACAGGAGATTTCATTAAACAGACGTTCTGCTGCTACTGCTGGACTGACTGCTGTAGAGCGGCAGATAACAACTCACACCAGCAAATAAACAACCCAGCAAACAGTCTGCTGGACGATGGATGATGGACTTGCTCAAATAACGCTATTTAATCCAGAATACGAACATCTCTGGAAAGATACACAAGGCCTGTAACAGTTTGACTAGCCTTAAAGCCACTGGGAACCTAAATCTGAGTTTTCTTTCTAATGAGGTTAATCTGCCTTGGTGATGCTCTGGAGTTGCTTTGCTTCCTCTGGCACTGGAAACCTGCAGCGTGTGGAGGACAAGATGGATTCAATCAAGTATCAGGAAATCCTAGGAGAAAACGTTATGCTTAAAGCTTCAGTGTCATTGGACCTTCCAACAGAACAATCATCCCAAGCATGCCTTACTAAGGCTTGGTTTCAGAAGAAGTCCTGGAGGATTCTGGAGTGCTCGACTAAGGCCCATTCACAAATGTCGGCCAAAACGCATAGCCATTCACACCTGGCATAAAGGCATCTCTTGTGAGCACCTGTGATCGGACTTCTCACATCGTTTCCACTGGAGGCGGAACACGGCACGCATAATAATAATTAATTCATCGAGATGAGGCACCTAGTTTCACTTGCACACCATCCATAGACAGTGCTTTGCCGTTGGGGGCTGTGTTAAGACATATTTATAGACACAGACTCAAACCTCAAAGTACACAATTGTTATGGGAATATCAAGACCATACCTTAACAATTAGGTTATGGGAAGCAACTCAGAGAAGGTGGGCCACATAAACTGATAGATATGCAGGCTAGATATGGCTCAGGATGTGTGTGTGATCACCACTGAATCAGTAGCGGAGGTGCACAACGGCAGCTAGCTTATTTGGACAACACACCCATATGAAGTTATGTAGTAACGGCCAGGGCGATTCATACTGTACACCATGTCTTGCTGTCTTGTTTTTCTAACTTAGCAAGAGAAGTGTGCTTATGAAACCAGACTAACGAATGTCGGGGGCTTGGGAGTAAGGGGATACCTGGCTGGTTCCTCTTTCCTCTCAAGCACAGGTTGCCTCATAGTTAGTATACAATGAAGGGGAAAACCAAGAAATGACAGGAGCACAGCCGTGGGAAGAGTGTGCATCACCCGGCATTCTCAAGGCATACAAGACTTAAAGGGGCTCTCCAGTCTAGAAGTGAAGGTGGGTGATGATGGTGCTCTCGGGTGTATATAGTTTTTGCTGCTGAATGTGTATACAGGCATTTAGGCATTTAGGAAAGTTTGTGAGACACCTTGATTGGTGTTTGAATAAACCAGTACTATGCCGAATCACTGACTCCTAACTCAATAGTTTAAGACAGGGGCACATTGCACCACTTATGACCAACTTACCCAGGATGCATGTTAATGCCAGGTGTGAACAGGGCCTATGTGAATTAACTATGTCTGTAATTATACCGTTATTATATTGCTATCAGGGGAAATGTGAGCTATAGAGTATGACTCTGCATTTTACAACACAATTGCACCATTTATCAAAAACTCAATTTTGAATTGTACAGGTTGCTAAGGCAACATTCAAACATGAAAGGAAGCTCAGCAATTAATCAGTTGTAGTTATTTCTGTGATGACGGCATCTATTAGGCATCTATTAAAAAGCAAGGCCATATGTAGATCCCCTAGAAAGGCAGCTAAAACTGTTATGACATGTGCATCCTTAACCTAGAGAGAACACTTGCATAACGATCAATATGAGAAGATAAATGTGTCTCAGGGCTGTCTGTGTGTCTATACTGAGGTTCCTACCTGTTCAGAGGTGACTGTATGGTTATAGAGAAAAAGCGTGGGAGAGGGAGAGGGAGGAAGGAAGGAAAAACAACTGCATCAAAACAGACATTCAACTATATTACATCATATTATGTATGATCACTACCCCACCTCATCCCAACTCATTCTAAAAGCATGGGATAGAGCACAAACCATCATTCCAGAGAACACAGTTCTTCCACTGCTGCACAGCTCAATGCTGGGAGGCTTTATACCCCTCTAGTCCACGCCTGGCATTAGACACGGTGACAGTAGGTTCATGTTTATCTGCTCCAGATAGTCCTGTTCTATTGGTAGTACTTCTCTACAGGGACTAGACAAGCTGTGTTGTGGGTGTGCATATGAACATCTGTGTCAGCAGTGGGTGCAGTTTTATTAAAGGAGCTTAATGCATTCACTTGGGCATGTCATTTATGTTGTACATGCACATTCTGACCAATGAAAACACACTGCTGGTAATGTTGGAACAACAGGCTTCCTTTGTTTTGTTACACCATAAAGGTTGACAACATTACCATGTTAATGTTATTATGATCAATGATCAATGACAATGACCTTTTCTGAGAATATCATGGATCTCAACAGCACTTCTAGAAGAGTAAACAACTGCATGTATCATTAAGACAGATCAAGGCTAATTATACACAGCTTGTAAACAACAGCCACCTAAATGGAGTGAACTCCATAGTAACAAGCAGCTGATTGGATGGCATCTCATTTTGCCAACATATTTATTTGTTTATAGTTGGCAAATTTAAGTTTTCCTCCTTCCTCCACATTCACAGCTGTTTTTTACAACGATACTGTCCTGCTTTTGTATTTTGTCTCCTAAATCGTCTGCTCATTTCAACCCCGAATGACATGATACACAGAAACTACCCAGATGAGACTCTGAATAACTATGGCACTATGAAAAAAAACAAATGTCATAAGGCAAAATACGCTGTTTTCATCCTAAGCTGTTGTTCTTTTTTATGAATAACATTTTAACACAACAAAAAGATTGTTGAAGTTGGTTATGGAAATGCACAAATTAATATAATGTTTTATGAGTGCCAACAATATATATACATATAAACATATTAAATGGTTTGTTGCTACCTGAAATGCAGTTGCAAACTATGATTTTAGAAATATGGCCTCTAGTTAGAATCAGTGTCAAATATCAAAACCCCTTTTTCTACCTATTTGAGATTAAATGCAGATTTATCTGTTGCCCGCTGCATCCACAAAGCAACCAGCATTGTGGATGACTCCACCCACCCTTCACACAGACTGTTCTCCATCCTGCCATCAGGAAGAAGGTACCGCAGCATCCGGTCCAACACGACCAGACTCTGCAACAGCTTCTTCCCCCAAGCCATCAGACTTCTCAACTCCAGAGACTGAACTGATGGTTTTTCTGTTCCATGCACACACACACACACACACACACACACACACACACACACACACACACACACACACACACACTCTTTCTCTCATTGACCAACCATTTTGCACTGACAACTATACTACCTCACTGGGCTCAATATTTATTGCACACTGCATAATTTGCACACTACCCCCAATTATTTATTATTCTCTGTCTGTATTGTGTTGTATTGTCTGTCTGCACTTGTAATGTGCTGCGCTTGTGTTCTGTATGCACTGTGTCTGTTGCACCATGGTCCTGGAGGAACGTTGTTTCGTTTCACTGTGTACTCCGTATGTAGTTAAAATGACAATAAAAACCCACTTGACCTGACTTGACTTGGGAGTAAAATACATTTGAAGGTTGTAAAATGACATTTCATATTTGTAACATACTTTACAATACATATTACCTAATATGCAGCAGTTTTACAGAGACTTTTTCAGTAAAGAACCCTGGCACAGAACCCGACAGTCACAGTTCTCCATTATTAGCGACTGACTAAATCCTGGTTAGGCTACTGCTCTCAATCTTACTCAGTGACGTATCTAAAACATCTAGAAGGCCCAAAGTGTTGCCCAAAGTCCCACTACCAACATCCTAAACATCCACTTTTTCAGTGTTTTCCTCCTCTAATCCGCTACCTTCAACTCAGGAAGTGTTTGTTGACTAGCTTGTTAGCTGAATCAGGTGTGTTGGGAGCAGGGTAAACACTGAATGTGCAGGGTTAGGGGTCCTCCAGGAGCAGGCTTGGGAACCACTGGAGTTACACAATGGTGTTTATAAAAAAGAATGCTGCCATTTTACATGTCTTAGAGACAGGTGTCTAAAAAAGGCTAAAGTGTTTCTACAGAGAAATACGATCTCTTGCTTTACAAAGTACACAAGTTGTGACATGCACTATAATGTCCAAGAATTTATGAACACCCCTCCAATTTTTAAGTTGGTCCTATTGCTGATACAGATGTGCAAATGCACACATACAGCTTGTCTAGTCCCTGTAGAGAAGTACTGCCAGTAGATTAGGACTGGACAGTAAAGTAGAGACAGTTTCTCCAACAAAAGCAGTTTTTAATACCCTTGATTTCAAAAGAAACAATGAATGAGCAGGTGTCCACATACTTTTGTCCATATACTGCACATGAAACTATCGAAAAATTTAAATTTATCGATATTGACGTCATAAATAAAACCATAGTTAGTCAGTTAATTAAACAACAGATAGATTAATCGGTCATGAAGATAATCGTCAGCGGCAACCGTCTCGCTCGCTCCTTCTTTCTTGTTTAACTTCATCACTATCAGTCTCACTCTTCCTCTCCCCTTCATGCCCTTTTTCTCTCACTCTCTCTGTAAACACTTACAGTCCCCAAGTCCCCATTCCCTCCTGAACTGAAGTCACTATAACTGGGCTGTAGCACAGAGTGGCACTGAGCAGGTTTATCCAGCTCTAGCAGGGCAAACGCAGGCAGAGCCAGCATCCTCCACTGATGCACAGAGAGCCGAGATACGCAGGGCTGCTATCTCCCCGTAGGAGCGCACACAGAGGGAGGAAGATTTGTCAACCTATATATAGCTCTGCCCATTGATAGAAGCTGCAGGGCCCAGCAGTAAAAAGCTGTCAGGCTTAGCTTGAGTTAAATGAAATCTGGACTGTGAACCCTTCCCTCCAAAAACCTTGGCAGGCCGGGAGGTAGGTATGTGTAGGGTGGCTGGGTTGGGGGGGGGATGGGGTGTTGATTGGGGCTGTCATTGTGAGAAGATGAGGTATAGATAAGTGGTTACCAGGGAAACTGCATCAGAGCCAAATTATTAGAGCTTATAAGAAGAAGGAGATGTTTGATGGAGTGTCTGCTGATGCTGTAAGAGTGTATCCAGCTCCACTTGGTTTTATTTAGTATGTTCATACTGTGTTAAACTGCTGTGTTCTCTTCACTGGCTTGCTGTAGCTGCTGCCCGCATCAGATTCATAGCTTTGAAGCTGGCTTACAAAGCCAAGAATGGACCAGCCCCTCCGTACTTGGTGGCAATTGTCAAAAGCCGATCTGCACCAAGAGCCCTTTGAGCTTCAAGTATGGCTTGGCTCGACCCACCTTCCCTCAAAATCCACGGAAGACAAGCGTCCAGACTTTCTTCTGTCCTGGCACCAAAGTGGTGGAACAAACTTCCCCTGGGTGTCCGAACGGCAAAGTCGCTCACTGTCTTCAAACGCAGACTGAAGACCCACCTCTTCCAAGAGTACTTGGCGAATGGTAGAGTGGTCACTTTTGACTTGTTGACAATTGACTTGTGTTTAGTAATGTCTAAACTTAGAGGTATCTTTGAATTTTACTAGCTGAGGTTTTTCTTGGGTAAATAGCAAAGCACTTTTGTAAATCGCTCTGAATAAGAGCGTCTGGTAAATGCCTTAAATGTAAAATGTAAATGTAAACCACTGTAGAGGCCAAGGAACATCTTACAAGTTTCTCATGGCATTAAACTCTTAAAAATGAAGGTGCTACAAAGGGTTTTCAGAGTGATACCATACAATAACCACTTTTGGTCCAAGAAGGAAGAACCAAGTAGGTTTAAATGGTCTTCATATGCATGCATTTCTATTGCACAGATTTTTGTAGAACCAAAAATGGTTTTTCAACTCAAAACGTGGTTAATCGCTTAAAGAAATCTTTGCAGTACCTTTATTTTTAAGAGTATAGTCTTCCCAGTGGCCTGGCTTGAAATAAATGGATCATCTTGTACCTCAAGTCAATCCAAATGAATGAATTAACTTTGTGAACTAGCAATCAGGACTCTCTGCTCAAGCCCCTGCTCAAGCCTGAATTCTCAGAGGAGCTTCTCAGTTAGCAGCACTAAAACGCAGTTCAAGCACAGCTTTAACCCGTATCTGGACAGCAAGCCCACCAAACTGGGCTAATCTCTCAGTTTGAGATGATTTAACTCAATGACAGTCAATGGCATACCATGAGAACATCACCGTACAAGTGGCTTCAGCATGCTTTCCCACAGAGAGGTACTGGAATGGAAAAACAAGAACAGGTGGCTACTGAGGCCTCTCCTATAGTTCAGTCATCATACTCAAGGTCCTTTACTGCCCTCTAGTGGCAGCGGCAGAGGCAGCTACAGTGCTACAGCATGCTGGAGGCAAAATCAGCCAGCGGAACGGAGGTGTAAGGCTGGAAGCATCGGCAAAGCAACAGACTGAGCTCAGAGACGACGAGGGCGAGACATACAACCGAGTGAAGAAGAGAGAAGTGTGAGGAGAGAGATGAAGATGTCGTTAACACGGATCAGCTGCACTGAGCTCTATCAGGCAGAGAGAAGCACACACTCCACTCAACACCCTACTGGCCATCACACATTCACATGCAGGAATACACACACACACAAATGCACATGTGAAAAAATATTTGTCCCCTCATTGTCCCCTCATCATAAATTCACACAGAATGCTTCCAGATCTTCTACAAAATATATAATATTTGACAACAAGAACACAGAACTTCAGATTATTGACTGATGACCAGACAGTCCCCTGCATTTGGACTGGACATTCTCCAGCAAACTGGATTTTCTGGTAAAGAGCAGAGAATTCATGGGGGTGTCAACTACAGCATGTCACCCAGGCCCTGAACCAGTGTCTGGTACACTACCACTACCATGCTTGACAGTTGATATGGTGTTTTTATAGGGGGATGACATGTTAGTTTTGCACCTTACATAACAGGTTCCCAGTCTTCCAAAAATGTCCACTTTCGCCTCATCACTCCACATTATTCCAAAACCTTAAGAGTCATCAATGGGTTTTTGGCAAATGTGAGACAAGTCTTGGTGTTCCTCGAGTGGTTTTGGTTTTGTGGCACTCTAATGGATACCATAGGACTAGGTTATTTCTAATGGTGGAATCATGGATGTTTGACCTTATCTTAGGAGAGCAAAACCTTCAGTTTTTGAGATGTTCCTCTGGGTTTTTGTTCGATATTTCTGTTTGTTGTGACAATTTCCAGAAAGATCTTTTAGTGTACTTCACAGCGCTGTAAATATTCTATTTAACAACTTGAATGGCCAATGGCCTGCTGACGGGCCGGCAGTTTTAATACACACTTCTATAATCAAGAAATAGCCACATTAGTTTGCACAGAAGTCCTTGTAGTTCAACAGGACTGGCAGTGGCCAAGCCTGACCAAGCCTGAGTGTGTCCAATTTAATAGATCTCAATTAGCACCTAAATTTGGCTAAATGGTTGACTGAGTAAAGAGGCGATGACTTTTCACACAGGGTTTCATGAGCTTGTACAATGCACACAATCATGCACACACAGACACCTGCTTATGCACACACACACACACACACACACACACACACACACACACACACACATAAATATAGACCTTCACAGACACACGCTACTTTTTCACCCCAGTTCAAACTCAAAAACCGGATGAGGGAGCCGCTTATATGGCGCCAGGCCAAACGAACAGAGACAGTTGCAATAGGGTGTGTGTGCTGGAACATCTTTGTCGCTCTCTAATTGGAGCCCACAGTGCAGTTAAGCTGCTGCTGCATTAGCCCCGTCTCCTCGGCACTCTCCGCACTGGGGTGACAGTTAAAGCCCTATTAAAGGTGCATTCCAGATGGTTAGAGACTGCAGCGGCAACGTCTTAATCCACAAAAAAAAAATATGCAGTGTTTCTCTCTTCCTCAGCCAGCCAGCGTCAGCGCTAATTGGTAGAGGGGGGGGTGGGGGGATAGGGTCGAGACAGCATCATACCTGACAGTGAGGATGAGGGTTGGAGCAGCCCATCATGGCTCCTTTATTCTCAAAGATCTGAGAGAGAGAGAGAGAGAGAGAGAGAGAGAGAGAGAGAGAGAGAGAGAGAGAGAGAGGGAGAGAGAGAGATTCATGTTTAGTTGAGTACAGCTGTGACAAGCTGTCATAGACAAACAATTGCAAGATACGAAACGACACTCTGACACAGCGACTGTAAATCTAACCATACAGCGATAAACCCGCACCTTGAACACTGTGCCCCAGTCTACAGCAGAGCTGCACAATGTGTTATTTCTTAAAGGGGCGCTACAACGGAAAACCTTGGCATTGTTAAATATTGAGCGTTTGGTACATAACTTGTGAACTGCAAATACTGATGTTCATAAACAAGGAAAACAGGCCAATTCTAAAATCCTAAAACTGTTACATAACAGTCCTGACTCGTTATATTTACACCCCCAAAAATGTACAAACACCCAGCCCACCCAGCCTAGCGAAAGCCCTCCTCAAAGCTGATGTAATTTGTAAAACACGACCGCACCTTTGTGAGATTTTGGTGCTGTTGATGCTGGAGAGCACTTCATTTATCTCCAGACCTCCAGACTAGTTATGGGAATACGGGTTGCTACGGGAACCAGGCCTCTTGACCACAGCTTTTCCTGTGCCAGTGTCCACAACAGGGAAGCTCAAACTTGGCACACGACGAAACAAAAGCCAGAAAGAGCAAACTGGGGCCAATGCAAGGCTACACTCGAGCTTTTACCATCTCATCTCTTCTCTCCATTATCTGCTCTACCTCAGGTGAACCAATCAGGAGCTAAACACACATCAGAAGGCAAAGTATTGGCTTGTTTTTTAAGACTTGGGAAAGTCAAACCTAGGGAAGTGATTGGGGGCAAAGCTAAAAGCTAACCAGCTACAACCAGTCTCTTCAGCCTGCTAACAGTACACTGCACTGAGATAACCTAGCGAGAGGATGACAACGTTATCCAGTAAGTATGAGGAACACATACAGCGTTTCTGTTACAGTGTTAAAACTAAACTGGACGTGGTCTGGAGTGTCCTGAATTTCAGGTTTGGCCAATAGATTTCTTTCAGTTCCAGATGAAAGTTGTGATGAATCAAGGGTTTTATGTAACCCAGTGGTAGTAACTACATTCATTTACTGAGTTACCTGTAATTAGTTCAAGAGGATGCCAAAATTAGTTCACATATTGATAGATGATGAATTTAGGACAGGGTTACACTCCGCAACTTTTACCCTAATTTTAGCCCTGATTCTCAGTCTGTCTCAGTCTGGAGTCTGATCTTGTTGGCTCTAGTCTGCAGATTTTGTCAACAGTTGGAGAGAGAATAGAGTAGTGTGAGTAGAGGGGCACAGACTCAGATTTTGACCTCCTGATCACGTTTAAGACCAGTCAGAGCGTATCAAACGTTTGATTTTTTTCGACCGACTTTGAGCATAATCCAGCACTGTACACTGGTCAGTGACTCAATCTAAATGGGTCCCATTAATAGCTTTGTGCTGTGCTACTCACTTCCAGCTCCCTCTGCAGTCTATACAGACCATGCTAAATCAGCCTGTCCACCCACAACCTCACCCAAATGTGACAGATTAGCGGCGCAAATGGCGGCACTAATCTGTGTCTACTAGCTAAAGCGAGGTACCCGTGTTTTGGGGTGTGTTTGGTTCGGTGGATGATCCCTAGTGGATTAGTGTGCAATGGACATTTTTGTAAAACTCAGTGGGGAATTTGGAGATTTGCAATTTTATGTAACCCCTTAAAAAGTCTATGAAAGTGTTGTTACAAACTTTTGTACCAACTATTACCAAGGAAATAGTCCCACCAGTTTGTATAGAAGTCCCAGTAGTTACTGAGTAATAAACCTTAGTGTGTAATAAGACTTAAAGGGTTAAAGGGTTAATCTGCTACGACTTTAGAAGTACTGTACTGTACCCAAGGCTTTAGTAAAAATTACTACAGTTTTTTAAGAAATCAAATAGTACCTTATACTTTTACTCAGGTCATTATTTAAAGGGTGTAACAAGATGTTTACTAGCATATAGCTGCTCATAATACACATCTGATATAACACAATAAAATAATGCAGCTCAATCTTTAATATGCCAAATCGTTGGCGTGTATTGCAATCACACCTCAGCAACTCAACTGGAACGTCAGTATTGTGACTATACTCAACACACAGAAGGAGCTATACATGCACAAGTAGACACACACAACTATGCCAGGTCAAACCCCAGCAGTACACACGGCTGCTGGAGAGGAAACCTCCTGTCGGGGAGAGTTTTAAGACTTCCCCAGGACTCCCCCGGGGGTGATATGAAAGGATTTGTGCAGGATCTGCCCTTGTCTACTCCGCTTGATAAATATTGACTTGTCTAAAGTCCCTGCTCATCAGGGTCGGTAAATCTGGGGGGGAAGCAAAAGGGAACACATGCTCTGATGCCTTTAACAGAGAGCAGATAACCACAGGCCTTATCTGAACAGACCCAAGAGTGATGCTCTGCAGCAGACAAACAACAAGGTCTGGAGAGGTGCTTTTGACTAGAAAGAAGCAAGGGAGCTTAGCGTTTTTTTTAACTCTGAAGTATCGCATGGATGTTAGGAGTGCCAAGGACGAGTGTGCATTAATGACTGGCTTGATGTATAGACAAGCTGACCTTTATCGAGTTGGCGAACTGTTCCTGAAGACTTGAAAAGTCCTGCAGCATTTCCAAAGCGTGCCCCTAGCCTTTGCTGAGAACAGAACTCTAGAGCCCTTAACTCAGTTGGAAAGCACAGAAAACTGCAGTCGTGCAGTGAGGAGTTCTGGAATCACTGCACAAGCCTTGCTGCTTTCATTAGCTGATGTAGTTTTAGTTAGTTTGATAGGGCTGCATGAAATGGATGTAAAATGCATTGTTGGATAGAGCTGTTGGATTTTGTGTATCTGACTGGGAGTGCAGGAAGTACAGACCACAATACAATTCTAGCCAACGGCGACAGTGGCAAAGAAAAACTCCCTCAGAGCTGAAGGAAGAAACCTTGGGAGGAACCGAGACTCACAAGGGGGACCCGACCTGTCCTCCTCTGGTCAGAAATATTTTAACATTAATGATAAAAATGACCAAACCAGGTATAACAGATAGTTAATAATGGTGATATTAATAGTGGCAGATAGTTACGAGTCCATTTAGGTTTTAACATGGTCATTAAACAGGTAGCAGTGGTAGGTGGGTGAGCCGCCGGTCTGCTATTGGTGGTGGTGGGTGGGGGGCCTGCTGGTTGGACTGGTAGGTGGCAGCTGGTTTGACGCAGTGTGACCTAGAGCACCAAGTGAAGAGATAATCTCTAAACCTCAAACTGAAGTCTGATTTTATAAATTATTTATATTTCTTGTTGAAACATACCTTTATTATGTGGATGAATTGTTGTGGTGCTTTTCTGTATTTTCCGTCTTAAGTTCACACAAATCCAACAATTACAGATGAGAGGCAGAAAACAAGTTTTACAACCCTTCTTCATTGCCTTGTAACTCCTGATGTGATTCACCTATGATCTTGTGTGATTCACCTGAAAATGTGTGAACTGTATCACCGCAAAGATATTAATAGAAACACAGAGAGACAAGGAACTGGGCGGGCTGGCACGTTTGCCGATCCCTAAAGGGTTAAAGGTGATAAATATGCAAAAATAGAAGAAATTGGGAAGGGGCTTACTGTGATATACTGTGAACCGAAAGCAGTGTCTTGTTAAACGGACAAATTCCAACTTTTGAAACAGTCTTCACCCAAAAATTTACATACAATTTACATACACCAGCGTTCTTGCCAAGCTAGTCTAAGCTGGCGATGTGTTAACATAGATGTAATATAATGATAATAATAATATGGTGACAACAAAAGCGATGACTACTCAGCTGGACCGCAGAATAGCAGCTCTTTACACTTTCTTATCTGATCCACGAAATAGGCTAAATAGGTGTGAAAAACCACATTCAATTTGTTTCATTCTAAACAAATTCACATAGCTTCTATACAGACAGCAGAAAACTAAACATTACTAAACAGATCGCTGGAAAACATGATAGAACTGAGACATGTCTACTTCTTTGTGCACTGATAGAAAAACAAGTATTCCCTGAACACCTTTTCTACACAGGCCTACAGAAAAAGCACACTTAATATTTAATTCCTTAAAAAGCTTCTTATGTTGACTCCTGCATGTTAGTTGTGATAGGAGCCATTACTTCACACACATTACCTACAACTCTGGGAGCAAGAATAATCATAACGCCTGAGACATTTTAACAGGCTTGTAGTTCAAATTAACATATGAAAACATATGAAAGCCTTTTTCAAGGTTTGTTCTCATACATGTGAACTGCTTACCAACCTACCAAGATTCCACATACCTTTCACTTCCCCTTGCTAAGTTACATGTCCAGATGTTTACGGACACCCCTTCTAATGAATGCATTTAGCTACTTTAAGTTGCACCCATTGCTGATCCAGATGTACAAATGCAAACAGGTAGCTTGTCTAGTCCCTGTAGAGAAAAAACAGAGACTCCAATAGAATAGGACTGCTGGAGCAGATAAACATGAACCTACTGGCACCATGCTGCCTAATGCCAGGTGTGGGCTAGAGGGGTATAAAGCCCCCCATCATTGACCTGTGGAGCAGTGGAACTAAGTTCTCTGGAATGGTGGTACACATCTAGCATCCCGACCTTAGTAAAACTCTTGCCACTGAATGCAATCAAATCCTTACAGCAGCACTACAAAATCTAGTAGGAAACCTTCTTTCCTAGACAGTAGAGACAGTAACTCGAACACAAGCAGAATAAACTCTTTTTAAAGCCTTGGTTTCAGAAATAATGAATGAGCGAGTGCCCTAGTGTTAGGTCGTAGAATGCCTCACCGGTAGGCTTATTTTCGTCCTAATAACCAGGGCTGGTTCTGTGGGTCTTGTTGGCATTAGATTAGCTTTTGAGCTAAATAGTGTGTTTATGCTCTCATGTGGTCTTGTTCTCTTTACCAGTTCAACCCCCTTTCAGGGAAGCATTAGTCTAAAATTACACTGAAATTAAACACAGAAACACATTCCAGCCAACAAAATTACCCTAACACTGTGTGTGTAATGAGCCACAGCCCTTAACAATGTTATCATCACAGAAACCTATATCGCAATAACGCTAAAAAAGGTTGATCATCCAGCCATACTGACCACCACTCTAACAGCAGCTAAACGGTCAAGAGCTCATCTATGATCCACTTTAAAAAGAGGGGTGTAAATGTAATAATTTGAGATTGCCACATTGCCACAAAAGATCTGATCATTTGAGGCATGGACTCCATAAGCCCTCTGAAGGTTTCCTGTGGTATTTGAAACAAAGACATTAACAGCAGATCTGCCCCAGTCATCTAGCCAGCATTTTCTGACTCTTGTGAAAGTGTCTCAGATTCTTACACTTGATTATTTTCCTGCTTTTAACACAGTTCCTTCAAGTTCACTTGCTGCCTAATATCGACTGTGTCAGATCTGCTGTCAGTGTCTTACAGTGTCTTATATTGTTTTGTTTACAACAGGCCCAGGAATTTGATTTTGTCTCAAAAGTGAGTGCACACTTCACACAATATCACACCGTCGATTCAAATGCGCCACAAATGATGCTGTTTAATCGCCACCTTCAGTCTGAGGCAACCTGCAAACTGGAGTAAAGACACAGACCCCATCAACTCCTGTGTGCCTTTATGCTTATACTACAGCTCCTAGTCTATCCAGGCACACTAAATCTGCTTAATCCTGGATGCTTACGAGCGCTGGCAGGCTCTGAAGTGCACGGTCGTTCTGCTTTAGAGGCTCTAATATGCTGAGGGAGGCCAGAGGAACACATAGCACTGCTGTGCATTGATCAGTCCTGAAAAGCCCTGAGTGAGGAGCCAGCTTCCAATTGATCCAATTAGCAAAGATGGTGAAGGCTGGAATGAGAGTCAAAGCAAATGGTGTCCCCTATTCGTGATGGCGGTTTTAAACACAGAACGTTATGTAAGAGGAAAATATGAAGACATCCGTGTCTGTGTGACAAAGACGAGCCCTGGAGCGCAGAGCGTCTTTTGGTACCAACGTTAATAGCATTTCAGGACAACGTTAAATGTCCTAGTATGTTCGGTAATGAGCAAAGTGAACGCCCCCTCCCCCTCTCAGCAGGCTGACTCTACGCTGATGTAATATCCTCTTGTATGTTTGTCAAGGTTAAGTAACTAGTACATAAAAAGAGAGAGCTGCAAACAGGAGATGTACTGCAGCCTGTACTCCTATAGCACCCGAAAATGCAGCTATTAGGGTGCCTAGTTTACCACTTGTCAGTTCCAGCCAGTTCATTTTCTGATACCAAGTCAATACAGTAGGTATTGGCATTGGCCCAGATATCAATCAATTTGACAGCTGACAATGGCCACCCAGATGTAGATAACTGGTAATTACGATTTCCAAGATGACAATTTTCACATCATTAGACCAGTTTATTTGACCAAGGTCTCCAAAATAAACAAGCAGAAATCTGACCCAGGATTTTCTGTCCAGCATTTCTTACCTGCACCCATGGATAGGTGGGGCCCAGTTCCTCTATAAGCTCAGCCCACTTGTCAATCACCTTGCGGATCTCCTCAGGTTGCATCAAGGGTAAGGTGATGTCAGACCAGGGGTGGAAGCACATGACCTTACTGAGAAACGAGAAAACAGACAAAAACTCATGTCATTTTTCTTGACATCAATCTTTCGTTTTTATAAAAGCAAAAGTCAATATGAAATATTTGACGCCACTGTCACATCCTCATTAGTCTTTACAGTGTACTCTCTGCACAAACGCATGCATGTACGGTGACAGTTCAATACATATGTGTGTACCATTACACCCCTAATCAGGACATCATGTTTATGATCATCTTGTTATACAGATCTATTGAAAGTAAAATATAATAGTTATTAGGGGTGTAAGAAAAAAAATAAATCACACATTTTTGCTTAAAGTATCTCAATATATCACAATATACTGAATCGTAACACATCACCAGAATCTTGCCAATACACAGCCCCAATATTTATGTATCAAAATATACTCTCACCACTTTCAATGGAGCTTATCCGAATGTCTAAACTATAAATATACCATTGCGAGTTCACGCACTGAACCACTTCAGATACCCAATCTGTTTTTATAATTGAGTGGGCTGTACTGATCATTAATTAGAGTCTGGGAAGCAATCTTGGAAGGAATAGTTAAAAAGAAAAAAGAAAAAAAAAGCATCTGTTGGTGGCATATGCGATATGAAGACCTCAGGGTACATATTGCTGAGTGGGCGTCAGCATGTAAATTTCTCTCCCCTTGTACACCTTTGATCTTCATAACTGCATAATGAAAAGGGCACGCTCCCAACATGCCTGCTACTTTATGATTACACATATGGCGGCGGAGGTTATGAAACTGCATGCACCACATTCCACATGCATGAAGGCCAGACTTCCCAACACCACTTCCTGTTTCTCACTCAGACAGGGCAATGAAGACATGCACAGTTTTAAAGGGTTCTAATCAGGCCTGAATCAGAGGGTAGAGCAATATGGAGAGGATTCTAGTACACACACACCGAGTCTTGCTGTATATTAAAAGGAATTTATCTAATATTGAGGACATGTTCCTACTAAACTAAACTAAACTAAGCTCAGAAGAGCATACTGTTGATCACAATAGCACAATTTATCACCATAATGATAAAATACCATTATACTGGCCATCTCTACATGCTTTTTAATGAATCTATTCAACCTACAGCAATTTGACATCACCAGTTCACTCTGAGGTTTAATCCCTTAACATGCATGCAAGGCTTATTACACACTAAGGCATATTACACAGTCACTACAGGGGCTTCTGTACAAACTGGTCAGGCTAATTTCTGGTAATTCTTTGGAAGTTATTAGTATGTAATAACACTTTCAGCCCGAATATATATATATATATATATATATACAGTGGGGGAAAAAAAGTTTTTAGTCAGTCACCAATTGTCGCCTGTAATTGAAATCATAGGTAGACCTCAACTATGAGAGACAAAATGAGAAAAAACTAATTCTGAAAATCACATTGTCTGATTTTTAAATAATGTATTTGCAAATAATGGTGGAGTATTTGGTCAATAACAAAAGTTCATCTCAATACACTGATATATATATATATCCTTTGTTGGCAATGACAGAGGTCAAACGTTTCTGTAGGTCTTCACAAGGTTGGCACACACCGTTGCTGGTATGTTGGCCCATTCCTCCATGCAGATCTCCTGTAGAGCAGTGATGTTTTGGGGCTGTCGGCGGGCAACACAGACTTTCAACCCCCTCCAAAGGTTTTCTATGGGGTTGAGATCTGGAGACTGGCTAGGCCACTCCAAGACCTTGAAATGCTTCTTACGAAGCCACTCCTTTGTTGCCCTGGCAGTGTGCTTGGGATCATGGTCATGCTGAAAGACCCAGCCACGTTTCATCTTCAATGCCCTTGCTGATGGAAGGAGGTTTGCACTCAAAATCTTACAATACATGGCCCCACTCATTCTTTCATGTACACAGACCAGTCGTCCTAGTCCCTTTGCAGAGAAACAGCCCCAAAGCAGGATGTTGCCACTCCCATGCTTCACAGTTGGTATGGTGTTCTTTGGATGTAACTCAGCATTCACTCTCCTCCAAACACAACAAGTTGTGTTTGTGCCAAACCTACTTTGGTTTCATCTGACAATAAGACATTCTCCCAATACTCTTTCGGAACATCCAAATGCTCTCTAGCAAACTTCAGACGCACCCAGATATGTACTGGCTTAAGCAGGGGAACACGTCTGGCCTGGCGGTGTAGTGTGTTACTGACGGGAGCATTTGTAACGTTGGTCCCAGCTTTCTGAAGGTCATTCACTAGGTCCCCCCATGTGGTTCTGGGATTTTTGCTCACCGGTCTTGTGATCATTTTGACCCCACGGGCTGAGATCTTGCGTGGAGCCCCTGATCGAGGGAGATTAGCAGTGGTCTTGTAGGTCTCCCATTTTCTGATTATTGCTCCCACAGTAGATTTCTTCACACCAAGCTGCTGCCTATTGCAGATTCAGTCTTCCCAGCCTGGTGCAGGTCTACAATTTTGTTTCTGGTATCCTTCGACAGCTCTTTGGTCTTCACCATAGTGGAGTTTGGAGTGTGACTGTTTGAGGTTTTGGGCAGGTGTCTTTTATATGGTTAACGAGTTCAAACAGGTGCCATTAATACAGGTAATGAGTGGAGGACAGGGAAGCCTCTTAAAGAAGAAGTTACAGGCCTGTGACAGAAAGAAATCTTGCTTGTTTGTAGGTGACCAAATACTTATTTTCCACCAAATAAATTCTTTAAGAATCAGACAATGTGATTTTCAGAATTTTTTTTTCTCATTTAGTCTCTTATAGTTGAGGTCTATCTATGATGTCAATTACAGGCCTCTCTCATCTTTTTAAGTGGGAGAACTTGCACAATTGGTGACTGACTAAATACTTTTTTCCCCCACTGCACATATACATATATATAGTGTAAATATTCAGCATTTCTATTTTGTAAATATATGTATGTTCTTTTTTTGTACTACTGTGATGGACGACGCATCCAAATATTACCTGTGTAACTTGATAATAAAAGTGATTTGATTTGATTTGATTTGATTTACTAATGTTATGGCTGATTGGTGTAAATCAAAACTGTCTGGAGATCCATAATGGCCGGTTTGAGAATCACACCATACACTTTTAAAAATAAAGGTTCTACAAAAGGTTCCATTAGTGCTAAAAAGGCCAATATTGCAGTAACACTTAACAAACAACTCACGGTGTAGCCTTACTGCACAGAGTCAAACATGACCTTTCCAAAACCAAGGCCTCGCACTTTCCTTCACAATTCTGGTGGGCTGCCTTAGCAGTGAATTGTGCATGACATGCCCCCCAAGCACTGTGTTCAGCAACAAAAGTTGGCAAAACAACATAGGCTGTCAGTGTATGAGGCAAGTACGAAGCCAGACATAGAGTTGGTCTTAAGGGGCTTTCTTCCACTCACGGTGGCTGGATTGCTAACAAGCTTCTGGCACACACATCTCTGTTTCAGATGGACCACTGGAGAATGAATGATTTAATAAAGGTTTTCACCTTTAGACCAACAAGCCAAAAAAGGGACCAGTATTGGATGCAGATGAGGTGATTAGTATTACAACCAGTAATGAGACATTAAAGTTTCACTTTAGATGTTTTATGCTGGTGGGTGAAAGAGGCAGAACAGCCGAGCTGTTCGCCCAATGGAGGCCATGCCCAACACAAATCACATCACTGCAAATTCATTAGAGATGAACACAGCACCATCTAGTGTTCCTTCAAATTAACAGAAAGCAGCTCGGTTCTCCCAAACACTGCTCACTCTTGATCAGAAGGTCAGTTTCTGAATTAATGATGAAGAAAAAAAAACTCTTTACACATACACAATGTGGACAAAAGTATTGGGACACCTGCACGTTACACCAACTGGAGCTTTTATAACATCCCATTCTAAATCCATAGGCATTAATATGGAGTTGGGCACCCAACTTGGTCACTCAACTGGTTCCTAAAAGATTCCACTTTTCAACAATACCACTAACAGCTGATGGTGGAAGATCTAAGATGGAAGAAATGTTACCAGCTGACTTGTTGCAGCGGTGGCTCCTATTACGTACAGACCCATGCTGTAGTTCAGTGAGCTCTTTAGAACCACCCATTCTTTCACTACTGTGCGGAAAGTCAGACTGCATGGCTAGGGGCTTGATTTAATACTCCTGTGGCAATGGGACTGAATGAAACACTTGAATTTAATGATTAAAAAGTATGTCCCAATACTTTTGTCTGCATAGTGTGAATACATATACAGCCCTTTGCAAAGGATTTGACCACCCTGTTCAAATGTTTGCACATTTGTTCTACACATTTTAGATCATAGTATTTAATTGCTACATTTGACATTGTAATGTAATAAAATATCAAATATAATATATACTAGAAGTCATAGTGTTTGTAATCAATACAATGTGCGCTTTACTTTTTTTCCCAATATATTAAATTCAGCAGATAAACAATGACTGTGCATTAAAAGCCTACAGACAAGAATGGGTGCAATTCTACTTAAAACACAACTGTAAGGCAATACTGTACAGCTATGTTCCACCCTAACTACTGAACTTTCTAAGAGTGCATAATGCTAATCCAGGTAGACTCAATGCCTCTGTAAACTTATGAGAAATTATGTTAAGTCGAACCCACCTTCGCAACCTTACAAGCTCAAGTACTCTCCATGGTTTAATTTTGCATATGAGCACTCCAGTACTCCAGAGCAATTATGTCATTTTAATTAAAGTATACCCACGCCTTCAGTGACAATCTTTTATGTTAATGTGCCTCTGCACTAAATATTGAAACACCTGCACATTCATTGTTTCTTCTGAAATCAAGGGGAGTTTATCTTGCTTTTGTTGAAGTAAGTGTTTCCATTCTCCAGAGAGGGTTTTCTACTAGATTTTGGAACATTGCTGTGATAATTTGAATGCATTCAGTGACAAAGGCAATAGTGAGGTCAGGATGTTGGATGATAACCACCCCACCTTATCCTCAACTCCCCAGCTCATCCCAAAAGTACTGGATGGAGCACAAACCATCATTCCAGATAACACAGTTCCACTGCTCCACAGCTCAATACTGGTGTGCTTCATACCCATCTAGCACTCACACCTAGCATTAGTCATGATGCCAATAGGTTCATGTTTATCTGCTCCTGAGAGTCTTACTCTATTGGCAGTACTTCACGACTGGGACTAGACAAGCTGTGTACGTGTATGTGTGTGTGTGTGTGTGTGTGTGTGTGTGCGCATTTACACATTTGTGTCAGCAATGAGTGCAACTTAAAGTAGCTTACCCTTTCTAACTGCTAGCTAACTGCCAGATCCTACAAGAAGGTCCAGGCTCTCATTCTTCACTCCTTTCACTTAAGACTACCTCTCAGTCAGTTCGCATTGCTTTCAGTGTAATTACTAAATAACAAGCCTGAGGCTGTAACAAGCCAGGGATCTCAAAGGGTGAAATCAAATAATCAAGTTTAATCAAGTAACTGTGAGAGTCTTAATATGAACAAACCTACAGCACATTGTCAACTAATGCAATGTAACAAATACACTACACAAGATATGTCACTTCATTAGAGAACTACAACACTACTGATATACTCCATGACCCGGCAGCAACTCCTTATTGATTTATCGTCCATTGCATCCAGTTCGAACACAGAATCGTTTAGCCTCACCCTTTCCCTTCTCTGCTAGCAGCCTCTCTGGAGAGCGTGATCCAATGCTGTAGGCAGTTCCAGCACTGGTCACTAACAAGCAGAGAGGACGAGTCTATTCACACAGCTACACGGACGTGCAGCTGGCTGTACGAGAGCTCATTCTTCTCGTAGCGAGAAAGACTGTGTTTACAGAGTATCTGCCAGGAAGGAAGCCCATCTAGGGCTTTATTTCTTTCATGAATAGTAGGGTTTTTCACCACATGGCTCAAAGATATACTAAGTTTTTAACCGTTGTCAGGATTAACAAAGCATCACATTAAAACAGATGCAGGTTAACATAAATACGGTAAACAATGACAAGGATTTTCCTTTTTGAAGAACGTAGTGGAGATCTTGTGAGCTAGTCTGAAGAATAAAGCTTGGTTCCAGATTTCTCCTGTACGCCCCCAGCCAGCACAGCATGGATGTGCTCAATTCCATAAGGAGCTCACCTGATTTAACAACATTAAGCACTGATTTGCCAAAGCAGGTTTTGGATGATCATTATAAATAATCCTAGACTCCCACAAGGAGAGCTTTGGAGATGTTTCAATGAACAAAGTGATGTAAAACCATGTGTGTGTAGGTACAAGGTAGGTGGTTGTAATAAACTGGAAAGAACGAACATTGAAGGAATACACACTATATGCACAACACTGTCAAGGGCATTAAAAGTGCCTGCTTTTGTTGGAGGAACTGTCTCTCCTGTCCATGGAAGATGGTTTTCTACTAGATGTTGTCGCACTGCTGTGAGATTTTGATTACATTCAGCAACAAGCGCCTCGGGACAGAGGTCAGGACAACCCACCTCATTAACAACTCCCCAACTCATCCCAAAAGAACTGGATGGAGCACCACCATCATTCCAGAGAACACTGTTCCACCTGATTTTAGAGCTAACTGCTTGTGCTTTTTTGTATTTCAGTGGCTCTGATAATCTTTCAAATCAGATCAGAACATCACTAATATGTTAAAAGGCTGCAATATACTCGCTGTTAACCACAGTTCATCTATCTAGATTAACAATTAACAAGCTTAATTAGACAGTTTGTAAAGAAACTTGCAGTTGGTCAGTGTTCTTAAAGCACTGCAGAGATCCACAATATGCTCAGAAACACTGTGAATCATGATAAGATATTTCTTCTTAAGAACGGTTGATGAATGGGGCCAATTATCTGGAACTTCACCAGCATGCACTGCAATGTTAAAGAACCTAGAGATCAAGTGTCTAAAGCCTATACTTGCTGTTAACCACAATTCATCTAGTTGGAGGGTTAAAAGCTTTCATCCATCAAGAGGATTAAAAGCTTTCATCTATCTGGAGGGTCAAAAGCTTTCATCTATCTGGAGGGTTAAAAGCTTCACTAGGAGGCGAGTCAGGGTTAACACATCCCCAAGTGGCACCGGATTGCCTTACTTGATTACTACATCTGATTTAGCCAAACACAATCAATAAGCTTTAAGGAATGTGCACAGCTAAGAGGGTAAATAATTGTTTAACTTGAGAAAACCTTGTCCTGTTTGCTGCTGACCTTATGTGTTACACCTTCTCCACTGTTTATTCTAGTATTTCATCTCTCAGACATGTCACATTCATTTCTGAGGAGGGGAACAGCCTACACTTCAAACGCGGATACATAGTTAAAAGCAAGAATACCACAGCCCCTAAGGTTCTTCTGCAGAAGAAGATAAAACGTTCTCACCATACTCCTCTTGCGGCTTTGGTCTGGAACAGCGGGTGATGATTTGAACCTAAGACACATACAGAACAGATGCTCTTTTTAGTTTTTTCATACACGTCACTGACATTAGAGAATAAAGCATCATGTACTGTAGCTAGTAATTAAATCTACTATTACTGCATATCCAGGCCAAGGCTATTTAACTTTTAGCTTAAAAGCATTGGGCCGCATTGGGCTTCACCCAGATCTTCCAAAGGATTTTGTTAGATTTCTTCTTGAGAAGTGCTAAAAAAGTCTAAGTCAGATTTGTGATGTGTTCTTAAACCACACAATAGTTCACAGCTCTGTGCTTATAATGATGGGTCCCATAGTCCTCTTTTTATTAAAATATTAAATATTTAAACATTTTAAATCACACTAAGATATTTTGCCATGTAGACAAAATGCAACAGTCCAGAGGGATTTCAAAAACTGCAATTTGAATATTCTCCTATATTAAGTAGTGGTATACTGTTTTTAGGTATAGGCCTGTTGTGATTTCTATCATTTTTGAGATGATTATTATACCGTTGCAGCCAAAATACTGAGTACAGTCATTTTTACACTAAACCTTTTGCACTCCATGTAAATAACAAGCTTAATTAGATCGTTTGTAAAGAAACTTGCAGTTGGTCAGTGTTCTTAAAGCACTGCAGAGAGCCACAATATCCTCAGAAACACATAACAGTGCATCATGATATTTCTTCTTAAGAACAGCTGATAAATGAGGCCCATTACCTGGAACTTCACCAGCATGCACTGCAATGTTAAAAAACCTAGAGATCAAGTGCCTAAAGCCTGAGGAACGTTTGATCCTACCAGGGTCTGGAGCATCTGGCTGCAGTGCTGGGAAATCGTTCTCAAAGAGGAAAGTGCTGTCATACTCCGGATTCACCTGAAAAAGCAGGAGAGAGAAACATCTGTGAAGAACACGTTTGTAGACCACGGCAGAGTTAACTTAACCTTCAAACTGAACTTCTCTTTCATTTACAGTTTCAGTTTGAGCTGCATCTCGCCCAAAATACTTCATTTACATTTCTCAGATAAACGGAAAACAAAATGTGCCCAAAATGGAATTTTTAATTAGAAGTTTCTTAAAATGTTATTCACCAACTCCCTTGATTAACTATTAAATAATGTGCATGGGAAAAGAGTCACCAAGGACATTTGTCACATTTAAGAGCACATTAAAAAAATACAGCATGGAATTATTCATAGCTGTGCAAATCACAAAGGCAGATGGAGAGCGCGGGGAAAGGAGCAGAGAAATCATCGTTTCTTCTGCTTAGTCAGAGGAGATGGTATAATGAATGCAGACACATCAGTTTCCTCTGTGAGGAGTTCTTTTACCTGAGCACTCAAAAAAACACCCATATTGCCCACGGCTAAACCGCCTGTCTCAGAAGGAGATACTGAAAGTTGCTCAAGTAGCAAACAGTTTTAGAGCCGCTCAGCATCAAGATGAACTGATACAGAATATAGTGGAGGAAAAACAGCTGAACCTGTACATAATAACATGCACCTCTAGTAATTTAACCAAAACGTACACTAAAAGCTCAGCTGAATCTAGCTCCCAGAGAAACCTGTATAATGATACAGGTCTGTGTGTAATGTGTAAGCTAATGCAGGACGACTCTACTGCCAAACCTGTGAACACAATAAACTGATCCAGGTGTGATAAAATGCACAGAAAAACTAAATGAGAGCCACACTAAAGCCACAATGATTAATAAGTGTGGCAAGCTTAATGACAACTTCTTAGCCTCTATTGATGATATGATCAATTCATGAACCGACCAATTATTTTGACAATTAATCAAGTAATCAGAGTATTAAAAAAAAAAATCTACCCTGCTTTCTCCCCAGTTAGCCAAACCCGTACATACTCTCTCCCTGCATCGCAGGCGATGCCCTGGACACTAGTGAGGGCAAATCAACACGCATTGGAGGTGTGTATGTGTACGTGTGTTGGTTCTTCCTCACTAGTGTCCAGGGCAGTCAAGCCTCTCATTTTTCGAACTGCACCGGGCAACCAACGAGCCTGGAGGGAAGCACCGCATACCTGGCTCCAACGCACCTGCCTGCAAACGCCAGTGATGGCGAAGCAATGTGGCAGAGAGCGCCATCTACCTACCCTGGAGAGAGCAAGGCCAAAAGTGCTCTTTATGGGTCTCGGCTACCAATGGCTAGGAGCATGACCGGGATTCAAACCAGCGATCCTTTGAGCATAGTGACAGCACCTTCTGGCACCAACAGTCATGCCACCCTCAAAATCACTAAGACCACATTCGTAGTGATTTTATGCACTACACTGCTGACACGTGATTGGCTGATTAGATGATGCATGAATGAGAGTAGGTCTTCATAATAAACTGCTCGGTGAATCAAGTGCATTTAGTCATTTTACTTACAGTCCGAAACCACTAGTGAACCCACAGTTATACAGTAACTGTGACAGCCCTAGACGGAAAGCTGCACTATGGTACATCTCACCTCGCCATTGGCTCTGGTGCTCCCGGGGCAGAGAGGGTTGTTGGGGTCGTGGCGTGGGATGTTGTCTTCGGGCGGCTTCTCCACCTGTCCTTTCCATGGACGCTTCATTCGATGAGCTGAAACCAGCACCCAGGAGTCCCGCAGAGGGTTGTAGCGCAGATGCTGGTGCTCTGAAACAACAAGGCAAGGTAAGGTAAGAACGGTGGGTAGCAAGTCGTTTCTTTTGCTTGGTTGATTTCTACTTAAATGGGTTTACTCCAGTCACAACACTTACACTTTTCATTGCATTATTTGCACACTTATACAGACAGAGACTTATAAGGAACCTGCTTTTCCTTCAGAACCATTTTCTGGTTAAATTTCAGCTCCGGCACTGCTTTGTCGCAGCTCTTTTTTTCTTACTTTCAGGCTTTTACTTATTATTGTATCCCAGAAAAGACGTTAAATGGGGAACTGGGATGGGGTTTTGGTCTTGATACTTCCCTAATGAAGTTGTTTAGGTTTTGGAGTCCTCACTTCATTACACTTACTTGGGTGTGGGTTTAGGTTTTAGGTTTACTTCCCACACCTGGTGATCGCACCAGGTTTCTAAGAACTATCAACACGTCGAAGGGAAAATGTACCATAACTTCACCGAGTAAATTCACTGAATCACCAAAAATAGTGTATTAGAGAAACTCAGCCAGCTCAATTTTTTACAGTGTTCAAAGCAGGAACATGAAGCCACAATGCCTTCAGCAATGTAGATAAATGCATAGAGAAATCTCTCTTTGAGTGAAAAACACCCCTTATAATTATAATTATAAGTGACAAAGCAATTTTGTATGTCAGTCTGGGTAAAGGCGCCTGCTAAATACCTTACATGTACATGTACCCTGTATGGACAAAAGTATTGGGACACCTACTTACTCATTGTGTCTTCTGCAATCAAGAGTACTAAAAATAACTGATCCTGCTTTTGTTGGAGTTACTGTCTCTACTGTCCAGGAAAGACTTTCTACTAGATTACTGGAGGAACACTGCAGTGAGGATTTGATTGATTGCGTTCAGTGACAAGAGTGTTGTGATGTCAGGATGTTGGATGATCACCACCCCACCTCATCATCCCCAACTCCCCAACTCATCCCAAAAGTATCAGATGGAGCACCATCCATCATTCCAGAGAACACGGTCCTTCCACAGTCCTTCCACAGTTCACAGTCCTTCCACAGTCATTCCACAGTCCTTCCACAGTCCTTTATGTTGGCTTATCTGCTCCAGAGAGTCCTATTCTATTTGCAATGCTTCTCTACAGGGACTAGACAAGCTGTGTACATGCCTTTGCACATCTTTAATTAGTTAATAGTGTCCACTTAATCAACATTAATTAGAAGGAGTGTCCACAAACATTCAGACATAATGTATTTCACAGAAGTAACCAAATGAGCAAAGTTTATACAAAGGAAAAATACATTATAGGCCAAAAACTGTAACCTACATAGTCTCAGAGACATAGTCTCAGAGGCAGAGGCACCATATTGGGATAAAGGTAGGATATTTTTAAAGGCCCGTGACTGACCGGGGCCCTTAGAAATGTATTAATAAAGTATTTGGTAGAACTGTAGGAACTATAGGGCCCAGTGTAACATCTTTTCACGGGGCTCAAAGAAAAAGCAGGATCAAAAAAGCAGGATCAAAAAAGCAGGATCAATAAAGATAACATTTTATTGATCCTGAATTAAAAAAAAAATTGCAGTAGATTTGTGGAAACTTTGTGTGATAGGAACTAATTGTGCACGATTCTGACTTTGCTTAATATTCTAGTAACACCACCTCCAGATTTCATCACAACAGTCTGAATTACTGCTTATTTCTCATTTTGAAAAAAGGTGCAAGCCTTTTTTGATGGATTGCTGGTGCTAAGAGGTTGAACTTCAGTGTGGGCAGGATCACAGCTCAGCAAAGCTCAAATGCAGAACCTTGCTCAGGAGACCTGTCACGGGTTGTCAGTGTGAGGCGTTAAGTAATAAATGCAGTAATACAAGGTCTTTTGCATGCAGGCAGGCAGGCAGGCAGGCAGGCATGCAGGCAGGCAGGCAGGCAGACAGGCAGGCAGGCAGGCAGACAGGCAGGCAGGCAGGCAGGCAGACAGGCAGGCAGGCAGGCAGGCAGACAGGCTGCATAAACGACCACATTATCACCTAATAGACTTCTCTTACTGCAGGCAAAGTGAAGAGAGGAGTGACTAAGCACTGGAGCTGCAGAAAGGCTTTATTTACCTTTGGGGTCAAACTTGAGTTCCTTGTCACTCTCCATGGTTCAGCCTCGTCCTCTAAAACTACTTACAAGTAAGGTGAGCGCACTGCGCCAGCAGCCTCCTGTCCAGAATGAATAATGGTAGTGTCAGCTCTGGCAATTCCTCCAAAGTGTGTTTAAAGCAGACAGTAAGTGAAGCAGCTGCCGTCTCATCATCAGCAGCTGCTGCTGCTTCTTTCAGCGGCAAGTTTCTTGTTTGGTTCCCCTTAAGCCTTGGGTGAACGTTTTTGGGCTTTTTTAGCGTCAAAAACGCGCAGTGCGAAGCCCCTGCACCCGTTTGTCTCCTAAACCACATGAAAAATATCGTTTCAGAACAGCGAGTGAATGTTTGCGCCCTTTGTTAACATGTCGTTTTCTTATTAAATGTATTTAAGTGATTAAAAAAGACTTTTACATTTATATCTGCTGAGCTGCGTCTCTGAGCGCCGTGTTGACGTTCACAATCGCGCCGTCACATCTCGCGCTTCCTAGTCGAGATTCCCCAATCTGTCATTGGCCGAGAGAGAATCAAGGTGAGCGACGATTGGTCAGAATGTATGCCAGAGATAACGTCACGGCACGTCAACCGAGATCACCCACTTCGCTGGCAAAGCTAGCTCATAGCTAGCCCGTTAAGTCAAGTGTTGTCTGCGGCTGAATGAAAGTGTGTCAGATGTGTCTGTAGCGCTTAAGTGCGGAGGGTCAGATGTGTTGTCCGTTCTAGCTGTGTTCTAGCTCGTTTGATGTTACGTTCTAGCTAATATCGTCGTAATTACAATGTCTCTCACTACTAAATTCCTCAAACTCGTGGTGTTTGTAGGTGTGTTGGTCTTAGTAGTCCAGTACTTGCAGTACTGGATGGCAAATAAACGATACGTCTTTACAAAAGAGGATGTCGCCAAACTGGTCAAACAGTACGCAGGTAAACCCAGACATTAATTATCGTGTGATTTTTTGTGATTTTAATGCTGACTGCTTTGATCTTGAGAGTTACTTTGAAGATGCATGTGATTGTAGCTAGCTGGTTGAACATGAGCCCTCTTACCCAGATGGCAGCCTGTTGAGACTGTTCAGCTACTTGGCAGCAGGTTGCTTGGTTGCTTGCATGCCACTGAAGAGGTGGTGATATGATACTTTTGACAATATAGCTTAATAAGGTGGAATAAGATCTAATAATATTAATAATAAAAATAACAATAATAATAATCACTTGAAAAGTACTGGTGGGCGAGCTGACCCACAGCCTGACAGTCAGTCTGGTATCATCAAGGCTGAAGTTCAAGTTCCTCTGGCCAGCTGATCACCCCCAGTAGGTATGATGGTATGATAGATGAACCTGACTGATCGGACAGCCATTTATACTGGGTTTATATGTAGAGGCATTTATACTAGCCAGTAAAGTTTAGGTCAATATACCCCTGCTGGAAGAAATAAAAATAAAAAAAACAGCCTGGTCACCTCAAGCTGGTTAAGCTGGTTGACCAGTATAGGGTATGCTTTCTAGTCTGAACGAGCTCGTCTAGTTTAGCCCTTGACCAGTATAGGGTATGCTTTCTAGTCTGATCGAGCTCGTCTACCAGCTGGATCAAGCTGGTTGACCAGTATGAGCTGCTTAATGCAGGTAGACCCGCTAAACCAGTGACATCAAATTAACACGTTTGCTATGATGGTCAGTAATTATTTTTTGGGTGTCATACAATTCATAATATTAAAAAATGACTGATTTTGGATTGAGATATAAAGATAATTTGGGCAGTGGTGGCTTACTAGTTACTGCTGGATTATTGATCACAGGGTTGTGGGTCAATGCCCAGGTTCGCTAAGCTGCAACTGTTGGGAACTTGCGAGAGCCATGGCTGGGAGCCATGCCTGACCCTGTGCCCTCACCCTAGCTCTGATTCCCGGAGACAATAATGCCAAAAGCATATTAATCTAATAATAAAATATGAAATATAATTATTTTTAGATTGATTGATTGCTAAAGTAGTCGTGTGTATTTTGTGTGTGTGTGTGTGTGTGTGTGACCTGTAGGTCAGGATCATGAGCAGGCCTTCTCTAAAGTGGTGGTGGAGTTGCGGAGGAGGTACCCGGGTCACATCCTACCTGATGAGGACTTGCAGTGGGTGTTTGTGAATGCTGGTGGCTGGATGGGCTCCATGTGCCTGCTGCACGCCTCCCTCACTGAATATGTGCTGCTCTTTGGAACGGCTGTGGACACAAGCGGACACTCAGGTGAGTCATGTATACTTAGAGCAGATAACTTGTTTGTGGCTGAGCCAGAAAACTAGGCCCAGTTCCAGACTGGTTAAGCAAGACGTTAGCAGACATTATTTTGAGTTGATGCCATTTATTGCAAAACCAGTGAAAGGCAAGAGTACATTTCAATATTCAAGTAATTCTTAGGGTTTTTTTTTCTCTGATGTAATAAAAAAAGGTGCATTAGGAGCTACATGGCTGCTCTCCATCAAGCACATTAAGGTTTAAGCTACTGGACATGCTCCAGTCTCTATTTTGAAAGGCATACACCTACTGATTATCTGTCTCTTTTACAGGGCGTTATTTTGCAGAAATCTCAGACACCATCATCTCTGGGAACTTCAGACAATGGAAAGAGGGAACGACTAAAAGCGAGACTTACTACCCAGGTATGACTATCATTTCTACAGCGCATCTTCAGTTCTCATCTGGACTTGATTCTTTAGAACATTGCATGATCATCCTTGTAGAATATCACACTGAACAGATTCACAGTGTGTAATCACTCTCATGACTCAAAACATTTAGAAAAATACAGCAAGTACATTCAGCAAGTACAGGATTTTACAAAGTATCCTGGAGTCCGGGTGCTGAAGATCTACCAGCTTGGAGAGTTCAGATCCAACCCCCCTGGCTCCAATATTCAAATGCAACAGAAGACCTTTATTATGTGTAGGTTAGTTAGATTAGGTGTGTTAGATATGGGATGGAACTAAACTCTGCAGGGTGGTAGATCTTTAGGATCTTCAGGACCTGGAATGAACACCCTGGAATTGGAGCATCTTGAGTAAAGTATTTGAATTATAATAAAAAATCAAACCTTAGAGAGTTGCCATTTCTAAAGAAAGAAAATCTCATCACCATCAGCCGAATAGGGTTGCAGTGATGTTGCAGTTTCATGGTTAGACATGGTTAAGACGTTAAGACGATTACCCCCGTTGATTTCTGTACATCTTCTATATAATTTACTTCTGTAAATCAAAGGTTCTCAGAATTTTTTTTTCAAGCCTCCTGCACACGGCTACCAAGCTCTCAAGAAAAACAGCATTACTGCCCATGAATGAAACAAACAACAGCTTTTACAGCTCAATTGCAGCTCGGTAATTCTATGTAATTCTAGTATTGAGGCATACTGACTGCACAAGGGTTTTGGTTCTTGAAGACCTCAGGACACAATGTTCATGTTCTGCTCAAATGCTGAGGCTAATAATAATAATAATAATAATAATGACACTTTAATAAGTGGTGATACTTGACGAGTTATCAAAGTTATCATCCTGTGAAAATGCGATATGCAAGGTTTCAGTACTGAACAGAAGAGAGGATATGAGAGGACAAAGGTCTGGGTTTGATGTTTTTTTTTCTGTTTGGGAAGGTGACACAATAGTACACGCAGTGGGAGAGGCTACCTCAGTGCAGTGGACTGCAGGGACATGGATGGTGGAGTACGGCAGAGGGTTCATTCCATCCACTCTGGGCTTCGCTCTGGCAGACACAGTCTTCAGCACGCAGGACTTTCTAACACTGTACTACTCCATCCGGGTGTACGTCAAGGGCATGCTCCTGGAGGCCAACACCTTCCTGACCGAAGCTGGGTTCTTCTGAAGACCACTACGTTCTCCGGTGTCATCCTGTGTTTCCTGTTGTTGTTATGTAACAGAATGACATGACTGTGGGTTTGACTTTAGACAGGTTTAGAAGAACTGGCAACAGGCTGGACTATTACAAAGCACTTACCGTTAACCGTCTAAGAGAAGTGAGACTCTTCTCACATTAATTAGAGGTTGTAAAAACAATCAGTGACATCTAGAATGCTTGACAACCCTGATGAAGGAATAAAAAAACGGTTAACTGGTTACAGTACATTTAAAAACTGTCGACATTAAACGAGGTATAGAGTAGCAGAACGGTTTCATGTCTCACACTCACTCAGCCACTCACCCACTCTCACCTAAGACTGTGAATATGTCTGAAACTGTACTTTCTTGACCCCTAGGAAGTACCTTCAATAGAACTTTGTTCATTTCTGTCCAGCCTTTCTCCAAAATAAAACCTTCATTTGTACTATTCTGCATTTCATGTGAATTTCATGTGTAAATATGACCTGTAATTGTAAGCCCAGTCTTGGAATTAAAGATGGCATAGCAGTATTAATGGGCTCAAGCCTTCAAAATGCTGTATATTCCAGGACTAGGCTTATCCTTCTGCAGGAAACTGCCCTCCAATATGTCCAGTAGTTTATTTCACTTATTTCTCCTCAGAAATAAAGGGTATTTAATAGAGCGTTTGCCCTCATTGCAGCTGTAACAGCCTCTAGCCTTCTGCATCATGCTAGAGGTTTGAACATTGCTATTAGGATTTGATTGCAACCATGAGAACGGGCAGTGGTGGCTCAGTGGTTAGAGCGCCGGGCTATTAATAACAGGGTTGTGGGTTTGATTCCCAGGCTTGAGCAAGGCCCTTTACCCTCTCTGTTCCTCGGGTGCTGGAGTTGGCTGCCCACCACTCTCAGGGGGGGTGTGTGTTCACTGCCACAGATGGGTTAAACGCAGAGGACACATTTCGCAGTACATAGTACAGTGACAAATATGTGCACCTTTAATTAATGAGGCTTTATACTCCTCTAGCCAATGCTTGGCATTGAACCTGATGTCATGACACTTCTGGACAGATGTTTTGTAGAGAATTATACTATTTATTTTTTGTGTACAGTTGTGCACTGAGCTGAATATTGATTTAGGATCAGTAATAAATGTCCTACAGTGTTGTTCATATCATGGGCCCTCAGATCTGACACTGTCTGCTTTGCCAGCAGGGGTGACCAATGAAAGAACCCCTGGGACACAGGGTCATCTGCTTGGAACACTAACGTGAGCTGGCTGCCAGCTTGGGTGTGTGTGTGTGTGTGTGTGTGTGTGTGTGTGTGTGTGTACCTGCCTGCAGCTGCCCCACACAGCCAGCAACACAATGGAACTGTCGTATCAAGCCATAAAAACCGCAAACCAGGCAAGAGAAGCTGTGAGTAAACCAGCACTTTCAGTTTAGCTTCGGCTTTTTACACTTCAGCTAAATTAGCTAGTGCTAACTACCTATTAGCTGAATTAGCTGTAGAGCAGCTCACTATTCAGTCAGCGTGGAGAGCTAATTTACATATGTATGAATAATTAATCAAAGAAAATGAATTATTCTTCACTGTAATTTGGGTAATGTGACCGGAGGTGTAACTTTTGCGTGCATAACTTCGTAAATTTCCACATTTATGTCCAACAAATGCATCGAGGGCTTTAGAGTCCTGTGTTGCCCTGACAACCAGCTAGTCACATGACCTCACTCACTCTTCTTTGCGTATATTTGGCGCCATCTGGTGGCCCTGTGAAGCTCATTCCCGCCAAAAAAAAACAACCTCGTGATAACTTCATCATAACAAGTGAATTGTGTTTTATTAATTACAATTAATTATCATGTTTTTTTTATATTAATAATGTTTCTAAAAAAAATAATAATAATCTTGAAAAAAAATAAAGTCTCAAAATAACACGAATGTTTAAAAAAAAATTATAATAATATTGAGATGAGGATTTTAAAATCTTAAAAAGAAAGCTTCCTTAAATAATGTACCATTTTTAAAGAGATTAAGAGAGCATCTTAATAATTCTCAAAATAATGCCATAGCGTCTCAAAATAACCAAATAATGAAAAAGCATTATTTTGTCGAAATAAGAAGAAACTTAATAACAAAATAATAATTAAAGTGTTTCAAAATACTGACTGACCATCACAAAATACTGAGAAAGTTTTTGAAAGGATTGAGAAAGCATCTCAAATTGGCAAACATTTCTCATAATAATGAGAAAAATGATTTAGAACAGTTTATCTATAATAAATACTGATATAAATGAACATAAATACAGTAACATAATGTCCTGTTTATAGTTGTTTCAGTCTTACATTAGTGATAAGTTATCCAGCGAATCCAGCCACTGCATGGATTTGTCATATCAAGATTTACAATGAGCAGCATGGTTTCTACCCAGATAGTGTGTCCATTTGGGCCTGTTTGGGTAGTCCAACATGGAACCAGAACGTTTTGTCCATGAGTTCCATGTTGGCCCCACATATGGATGTCAGGCATGGGATCAGGAGGGGTTAAATATGTGAGGTTATGGTGGGCTGTTACTATTGGATCCATTTGGGAAGCACAACTGGGTCCCAGTAACAACACATGTACAAATGCACTCCGAGTCCATGCTCACCTGAAACCCACCCAGGCCATGTTCCACCCATATGAGCCCCACATTAGCATGTTGACTGGGTACATATGGACTGGGGAGTGAATGTTACTTTTTTCTCTTTTATGCTCTTTTATTTAAAGAAAAGGTAGGAATTTATTTGTCTATGTTATGTTTGCTTAAGTGGTTTTATGCAGCCTTGTGTTACAAATAATCATATTATAATTTTTTTTTAGGATGAATTGAGAACAGAGGCAAGAAGAAGAAACTTGCTTGTGCTGATTTATCATCATTTGATGGAGGAGGGGTGAGGTTTTGCACTTTTGTTAAGAAATTATCTTCAAATAAGACTTTAAACTGATCAGTGTGTGTAAAAACTGTACAGGTACATGGATGCTGCAAGCTGCCTGGAGCAAGACACCAATTTTGGACTGCGGCGCTTTGAAGTATGCGACAATATTGACTTGGACACAATTCTCATGGAGTATGAAAGTTATTATTTCATCAAATTTCAGAAATATCCCAAACTAACAAAGAAACTGCCAGAGCAAGGTAAGTGTGATTATAGCACATTAAACACAAAGCGTTATGTTTGGATGTGTTAAAGGGCCCATGTAAACTGAATTTACAGCACATTCTTGAAATAAAAGTTTCATGCAAAGTGTCTGTTAAAGTGTCTAGACATGCCATTCTCTCAAAGCGGCCGTTCTGAATCTGTGATGTTACAAAAAAAACACACTTACATAAATTCAACTTCACATTGAAGTTATAAAGAGTGTTTCGACTTGAACTGCTCTTCAAATAAATAGGCACAATACACAGCAGCCAATCAGAACAGTGTGTCACACAATACCAGGACGGATGGGATCCAGTTGAGTACAGAGCAGGCTGATACAGACAAACCAGGCGAACAAAAGCAAACGAGGGCAAATCTGAGAATCCAAAACATAGAAACAGAAATGAGTCAAAAACCAGAACAGGACTAAACAAGAGAATGAACGTGCTTCGGATTGCTGGGGAAAACAAGAGGACGTCGCACCTAAGTCAAGGTGTGGCGTCCTAAATGCCGGAGCTAATGAGTGATCGACAGGGGCCCTATTTTAACTATCTTTTGAAGAGACGTCAACCGTGCACCATGCAGCTAGGGCGTGTCGGTGTGTCTTTGCTATGGTAACGACGGGAAAAGTACACCTTGTGCGGCTCGAAATGTGCAAAAGGCATGCCCTAAGTCTCTTAATTAATCATGGGTGTGTTTTTGGCGTAACGCACGGTAAACCAATCAGCGTGTCACTCGCCTTTCCCTTTAAGACCTAGGTGTGGTCTGACTTTGGTGGATTGCTATTTTAATTGAGCAAAGCGGGGGTGTATGTGCGTTGGGCACGTGCCTTTGTTGACAATTCACTGAATGTCTGACTGTTGACGTCTGCCTAGGCTGTTTTTAGTCAGTGGAGCTCCTGTGTTTTCCGTTGCCAAGATAGCAATACACTAGAAATTTACCTGAACACACCTCATTTTGAGACCACCACGGCCATCGGCATAGATATATTCACAAGCACTGTTTCTATTTAAAGGGTGCAGGCTGAAGGCATGAAAATAGACTGTTGGCGGGGTATCGGATAGCAATGAGTGTCGTGACGGGCCTTACGCAGGTTGTAGGATAGGGCCCCAAGCGTGAGCAAGTCAGTACTTAGAGGTGGAACACCAGGGCTATTCGTCTCCCAGTGACCATTTATGTATGTCTATCTTAAAAGGTACATGGAAAAAAATTAAGGATAAACAGAGGTTGAAAACAGCACTGCCTGTGGTACAAATAACCTGCACAGACATCTTAAGTGGACATAGAGGGATAAGGGCTCTTTAAAGCATGAGCAGATGTTGAAAATGCTGCAGTGAATGTTTATGGGGGCTTTTTTCCACACAGGGGAGAGCAGATCTGTTAGAAGCTGTGGTAAAAAAAGGTAAGCAAGCATGACATTTTTTTATTACCATGGATGCACAGTGCATACTGCTTTATCCCCCATTAAAGCTACTGATATTCCTGTCTACAGGACCCCATGCACAACCCAAACACTGCCAAGAATTGCCTCCGTCCAGCGGCCCCAGTCCAGGAACGGTATTAAAAAGCCAGAGTCTAAAGCTGCAGTGAAGGACTGCAGTAAATCTAGCAGTGTGAGTTTATTTCCCTTTTTCATATCAGAGTGGGAAGATGCCAAATCTCACTCCGCTCGATTGCTTTTCTCTTTCACCATTTGCGTACACTGACACAGCTGTCCCATTTAGTTTCAGGAGAACGGAGGAGTGTATGTGCCAGAGTTGACCGGGTTTGGCCTGAATGTGTCGCCCGTCATCAGGAATGGAGCTGGTGAGGGGATGCAGAAGAAGGTAATCTCTTGGTTTAGTGTAAACCAGAGTCAGATCTAAGATAGGTGGGGATAAGTCTAAGATAAGTGTCTGAAGGGGTCTTGTGGAACACACTGGCAGGGTTTGCCACCAAAGACCTGTTCCACTTCCAGGCAGTTTCCAGGCTGTTGCTACATGGTCATAAATTGTGATGGTGGTGGTGGTGGTGGTATTTTTGCTATGTGATTGCTAACTGTGATCGCTATGGTTTTGCTAGGCATTTCCTATGATGTTCCAAGTGGTTGCTATAGTGTTGCTAAGTGGTTGGTAGGTGGTTGGTAGATGGATGCCATGTGTTATGAGGTGGTTGCTAGAATGTTGCTTTTGCGAAAAAATCAGAATAAGCGGAAAAGCAGACGTCCCAACACTTTTGTCCACCTTTGTTGTAGTTTATAATGCAGTCACATGCATTTACATAGGTAAAAAAAGGTCATTAAATTATGTCTGTAATTGCTCTTTGTAGGGTCCACTGGTTGAGTACAGGTGTCTGATTCAGGACACAGTTAAGGGAGCAACAAATGACACGAATGCAAGCGGCGTTTCCTGCAATTCAGATCCCTCAGTAAGTTCTTCTAATCAGAAGATTCCAGCAAGTTTTATTGATTTATGTCAAAAACTATTTTATCAGATTGGTCTGTTTCGGAAGTCTGAGCTAGAGTGTAATATTAGAGCCTCTATGTTACGTGCATGTATTACTGTAATGCTAAAGCCTGGTTTTGAAACTTGTGTATTTTCTCTTTTGGACACAGGAACGGCTGCTCAAACCCATTAGCTCCTTTTACGGGATGAACAGTGAGATGAGAGAGCTGGCGGCTGTCATTAGCAGAGTAAGCTTACGCATTCTACACATTGTACCATTGAACTTTTTACTTGAAAGTCTCTGAGCGGTGTACAAAAACAGTCTACTTCATGATGTGGAATATGAAATTGAACTAATATGCAGTGGACTTTAATACATCTGCAGTACATTAAAGGGGACTTACAATGTTTGTTTTTTTGACCCAAAATTTCTGCAAACAAGGTCCTAGCAAATGGCTATATTTGCGCAGTGTACATCATAACTCCTGGTTCCTATCACCACCACAGCAAATGATATATTTTGCTGGAATTTAGAAAAATTGGTGGAACTCCCTTTTAAAGGTCACAGATTGTCGCTATCATGCAAAAACCTTGCAAAACAATCTCCATTTTTGATGTCTTTTACTTTTTGCCATAATTTGACAGTTGTTCATAACATTGTTTACAAATATCTTGATAAATAGACCAACAGAAATGCTCCAAACTGATTTGGAATAAAATATTATTTTTAATAAAAAAAAATTATATTGTGTTCTTTGAGGAAGTTTTTTTACCTTTTAAAAATTAACATTTTTAAAATACATTTTTACACGACAAAGACAATATACAACTGATTCCATGTCCCAGGTTATCAGTAATTAAATCTGCTTTTTACAGTCAGCCTATGCATAAACATTGTGTGAGAGCAAGTGAGACCATAGTACACCTACACACAATCGGTGGAACAGATATTAATGAATTGCTATGTTTCATCTCTCTCTCTCTCTCTCTCTCTCTCTCTCTCTCCTGCCTTTCCCTAAAGGATATCTATTTACACAACCCCAACGTGCGCTGGGACGACATTATAGGTCTGGAGGCCGCTAAGCGATTAGTCAAAGAGGCTGTCGTCTACCCCATTAAGGTGCAGGCCTGCTAAACAGAGTGGTATTTCTCAAGCTGCCACAGCACTTCGATTGTGAATATCGCACAAAAGGGCTAGCGGAAAGCAAAGCGCGGGTGGTTATAGCTTTAGATGACATTAAATCCATACTTGAATACCACCCAATCTTGCCCTTCACCATCTCTTACTCATTCCTGTCTTTTACGCCGATGACAAATGCATGGCAGGGCCCTGATAAACAGGACACATAAACAATATTTGTCTTTCTCGATTTTGTTAATAAAAGCAGACTGATGTCACAAGCCGCTCTTAAATTCACTGGTGATACAGTTCACGTTACTGGGCCTTGGGATTCAATTATCAGTAGCTTGCTTTCATTGTCAGTTAAGGCAGCTTAGTGATTATAGTCTGTCAGTGCAAAGACTCCCCCTGGGTTTCAGCTTACGCTGCTAGCTTAGAAGAAGTAAATAAGAAGAATTGAGGTGTGACACATGAAGTAGCCAACAGGTCTGACAGTATTGTGTGCATGACTTTTGATTGGCTACTACATTGGTAATTAAGTGAAACTGACTAAAATCTATGTGTGTATATATATATATTCCCTCTTTCCTCTCCAGTACCCTCAACTGTTCACAGGCATTCTCTCCCCATGGAAGGGTTTATTGCTCTACGGGCCCCCAGGTTAGTGTTATTGCACTGAGGCAGACATCAGTCTTGGAGAAGAGATCATGGAAAAACAAATGCTTTTGATTGCAAATGGATTGCCTACATAAACACGGTTGAAATTCACTCATATTAAGTTTATCATGGTTGGGTACAACATAGGAGAGGCAGCCAATCACAGCTATTTACATATTGTTGTTGTCACCCAAAAACCTTCAATGGAATGTAATGTAATTTTTTTAATTTATGAATTAATTTTGGAGCATTTCTATTGGTCCATTCATCAAGGACATTTGACACAATGTAAAGGTGAACTGTCAGATTCACATTATGTCAAAAACGTGAAAAATAGGACAGCTCTTTAAGCAGGACAACAACAATATGTAAGTATCACAGGTGCAATATCACAGGCTGTTTAATTCTAAATGAAAAAGAAGATTAGAGAATTTTGCCTCGGCCTTTAACCCACCCGTGCAGTGAACACACACATACACACTAGCAAGCAAATAGACACAGTGATATAGTGAGCACGTGTGCCTGGAGCAGTAGGCAGCCATCGCTGTGGCACCTGGGAAGCATAAGGGCATTAAGGGCAGTGCTCAAGGGCCCAATAGTGGCAGCTTGCCGAGCTATCAAACCTACAACCCTGTCATCAATAGCCCATTGCTCTAACCACCAGCACCAATCAAGCAAATGGTTTACCTAGAGAAAAACCATAAGTATACCACAGATAGAAGAGCAGAATGTAGTCCCCTCGTTAGAGATCACTGTCCAGGACCTGGAAAATTGGCATCTTTTATAGTTTTATTCTGGTGTTTTAACAAGCATTGACTGGCTCCCTTAAGTAGACAGTATGGTTGAATGGCCTCTGTATTCTATTAATGTACTGTTATGTTACCCAATGAAAATTCAGGCACAGGCAAGACGATGCTGGCAAAAGCTGTAGCCACAGAGTGCAACACCACCTTCTTTAACATCTCTGCCTCCAGTATTGTCAGCAAGTGGAGAGGAGACTCCGAGAAGCTGGTTCGGGTCAGTCTCTCCTATCACTCTGTCTAGTAACTATACAGTGTTCTGTTCTACATGACATGAGGTTAATTCTGTAATTACACAGCAAAGCGAGAGTAGCGTTTCCAGCTATTTAAACAAACTATTCGTTTCAGACCTGTAGGTGTCTAATTACATCCTGTCACACTGTGAGATCTCAGAAGCCTCAGTAAGTCTCACTAGGTTATATTCTTGTCCTTACTCTGCAGGTTTTGTTTGAGTTGGCGAGATACCATGCCCCATCCACCATCTTTCTGGATGAGCTGGAGTCGGTGATGGGCCAGAGAGGTGTTGGTCAAGGGTAAGAGTCTGGCAAAGTTTCTTAAGGACTACAGTTGTAAGTGAAAATATGGACACCCTCGGCCAAATGACATGACACATTCATTTAATTGAGAAGTAGACAGCCTCTGTAGCTAATCAAACATAATAGAAAAGCCGAATGCAGTTACTCTGCTTATTTTAATAACATACATTTTCTACATTGTTGCAAATGCTTTAGACCTTGAGGCGCACATCTGGCATTGACATGAGACATTTTACCAACTGTAATTAGGGACTGTCACCTGAATCAAATTTCCAAGCTTTAAAAATTCTCTAATTCTTCAAAGCATATACTAACACTCCTCAAAACAATGTTTTAGAGATCTGAAGTAATTGATTCCCAGAAGGCAGGGGTTAAGCTTGTTCAGCTTGCACTATAGTGCAGAATGTTATTAGGAAATAGTTCAGGAAAAGTGTGGAGGTCAAGATGAGATTTTAAAGACTTAGCAGACTCTCAAAGAGAACTGCTTGTATGCTGGTAAGAAAGGCAAATCAAAGCCCCCATTTTGCCAAGATTGCCAACAACCTGCAGGAAAGTTGCCAAAGATCAGACACCAAACAAGTCCTTGCATAATCAACAGCATTTGCATTAAAGGAAAAAACAGTGAACAGGTAGGTTTTTGCTGGACCGTACTGTTACATTTTCATTTAACTGAATGATGTAAAATCGCAAGCAGTTGGTTGTTTGAGATGCTTTCAGTTTCCAATAATTCTGGAAACATTCTGCTGACATGGATGTCCTCTTAAATTTAAACACTGAAGAAGTATAATCACTCTTAACATAAACTACATCTTCTCCCTCCTTTGCCAAGAGGTGAACATGAAGGCAGCAGGAGAATGAAGACTGAGCTGCTGGTACAGATGGATGGACTGGCGCGGTCTAACGATCTGGTGTTTGTGCTGGCTGCCTCCAACCTACCCTGGTAAATATGCAGAAATGCAGTGTGCTTCTGATGCCATGTTTTCAGTCATTTTTTTTACCTTCTCTTTGCTCTCTCTTGGTCTCAGGGAGCTGGACCACGCCATGCTGAGAAGACTGGAGAAAAGAATACTAGTGGGTCTTCCCTCCAGCCCAGCCAGAAAAGCAATGATCGACCACTGGCTTCCTCCAATCAGTAACAACGGAGGGATAGAACTTCGTACTGAGCTAGCCTATGACGTTCTTGCACAGGTGGGCCACACAACTGCCCGCCAACAAAATGAGCATAGAAAGTCAGTCAAAAAAGGATGCTCACAAATACACAATGATTTGGCAGAACTCCTTCTAGGGGCAAACAACTAACATGAAATCAACTGGAAACGGAATAATCAACACAGTGGCAATCTTCTCAATTGTATGAGACCTCACTAGGTTGCTTGGGTCAGTGCTTACCAAAGACAGTTTGTCAACTCTAACCAACTAATGGGTTAGGGTTAGATCAATATGTTCTAAGACATATTGTTCAATAAACATTGGAGTGTTGTTATATATTTATATCTTTTTTTATGTTGAGCAGCCCATCAACCTGGCTTGTAACACACTAACATTTAACAGGCTGAAGATTCTCCACAAGGGGGCGCTATTAGTATTCAAATAGTGCTTCGCATCAATGATACTGTGTGTCCTTGTTTAAAGCATAAAGCATAAGAGACAGTCAGGGTCCTTTCTTCTCTAGCCTTGATAGCCACCTCATATGTTTCTTAATTAATCGAAAACCAGGATTATCAAATGGTCCTAAAGGATTTACCATATTTACCATATCAGACCTGGCAATTACCTGTAGAGTTGAATCAGGTGTGTTTGAGCAAGAAACTCACCAAACTGTGCAGGACACAGGCCTTCCAGGACCAGAGCTGAACACCTCTAAACAAACTACTTATTAGAATAAGTAATCTCAACACATCAGTTCTTTTTCACTGACAGACTGTACAAACAGAGCAGAGCAGTAAGGAATAACAGCTATGTTGGTATTCAGAGCATTTGCCTTTATCATTACAGAAAACGGAGGGCTACTCCGGCTCAGATATCAGACTTGTGTGTAAAGAAGCTGCAATGAGGCCTGTCCGGAAGATTTTTGATGCTCTGGAGAATCACAGTGAGGGTAAGACAAATGCTGCCTTTCATGAACTGAACAAATCTACTGCTTCTTCCCTTTTATTTCCACCAGCACTCTGCACAGCCTCCAGGTCAATCATGTATCTCCACAGGTCACTGCGACATGTCGTTTATTGAGCTAGAAACGGTGACCACAGCAGATTTCCTGGAGGTGATTGCTCACACCAAACCATCAGCCAGAAACCTGACAGACAGATTCTCGGCCTGGGAGAGAGAGTACGAGTCTGTCTGAGCTTTCATCCAGAACTGTTATCACACTACAGATTTTATTGCACACCAAGCAAGTTTTTTTTATGTGATTCATCCAACCTTGGACATGTTTGTAGTAACAACACAGGTTGACTGTACACAAAATATATAGAAATAAAACTTTCATTTTTTATTTACTTTGTTGGTTACTTTTATTATTTATTTCTTACAGTTCAGATGTCACTAGTCAAACTAGCCAAAGAATTACTTACAAGGACAAGTGAGAGAAGTGCAAAGCAGTGATGTGCTTCATTAAGGGATCAACAGCATGCTTAATCTCTCGGATTGACATTGTTGACATATTTACAATAAGCAACTATATTATTTATCCCATAACGTCACCTCACATTCCCAGGCAGCACCATATTTAATGCACTTTTTCCCCAAATGATCATAAAACTCATTTTGTTTCTAGCAGATGTTGAAGGATATGATCTACAGCTTCTGGGAAGCTGTCACAAGTCATATAAGGTAGAGGGCTTATTTTGCCTTCATCACCAGCTCTGTATTTACCTGTGGACAAAAAACATTCATAAATCCAAATCTACCACAACAATATGCTTCAGAATAAAGATATAATGATGTGTTCACTTCTGAACAGTGTATAAAGCTGAGTAACAAATATACAGTAATATTATACCTTACCAGTTTTGACTAATATTCCCAGCATCCCTGTGTTCTGAGCACCACCAACATCATCCCTAGCATCCTGTAGATACAAGTGCCAGACCCATATTTATATTACTGCCAACTGCTGATTCAAGATACACCATACAGATACCATTCAGTGTTAGTGATTCAAACCACAGATCTTTTGAATGCAGAATAAGACTTACATCTCCAATCATCACCGCCTCCTCTGGGCTGCAGTTCAGGTCTCGCAGTGCTTCTAGGAAAAATGTTTTCTCAGGTTTGCCCACCACAGAGGCCTGTGTGTCAGTGGCATACTCCAGTCCAGTCACAAATGGTCCAGGCCCCAGTGCCAGTCCATCTTTTCTCTTGTAGTAGCGGGCTTTATGAATTGCAATGAGAGGGGCACCGTCCAGAATTAACCTATCACAGAAAAAGCATAAGCATGAAAAAGAAACACTGAAAATAAGAGGAAATTAACTCAGATTTAATACAGTATTTGCACTGCATACCTACAAATGCATACAATTTGATGTGTTTTACATTAAACCTTTGTGTCTTAACAACCAAGAAATATTCACATAAAAAGCCTAAATGTCTGTAATGAAGCCTTAACAATTACTCACAGACAGAAACATAATAATAATAATAATAATAATAATAATAAATAATTAACAGCAGACAGTAATATGCAAAAGTACAATTTGTTCTGGAAAAAAAAACATTAATATTAGAATAAATGACAAAACGTTGTGCCTCTATGGATGTTAATGTGTTTGTAACTTTCAATCCTCTACGAAAAGGCAATTTGAATTGAACAAATCATGAAATTAAACATCTGTATGTCTAACATGCTTAAAATATCTACTCCATCTTTGGAATCAAGGTTTTTTCCCCCCAATTAAAACCACTTACTATCAAGATACATGGTCTAAACAACTAAACTTTTACCAAGTACTGTAAAAGATGTTTCTGCAACAAAGTAATGAAAATAAGCCCTCACCTGAAAGCTTTATTAAGCATTTGATAGTTGAAGTGGTCTGGTGCTAAGCCTATCACAACAGCATTAGGATCCGAGGTTTCAATACCTGTGACAAAAACAGAGATTTAAGAACTTTAAGAAGGTGTGAAGAGGTGTGTAGTTTTAGTAGAAAGCATGCATCTCCACACTTGTGGGGGCATAATCTTACAACCTTACATCTTAATCTTCCACAATGCTTAATGTGTTTTTCTGCATTAACATAACAGCTAAGAAAGTTCAGATCCCAGAACTGAGTAGGTTGCTTCAGGCAAGCCCTTGAACCCCCCCTCTGTGCCAGACAGTGCTGCTCTGTTAGTGAGCAGCACTGTCTGGCGCAGTGATATTGTACTAGTTCCAGACTGGGCCCAGGTAGGCAACAAAGTGACCGTATTCTTTATGACGTATTTGACAATGAATCAACAAACTGTGGTCAAGCAAGAAACCAACAAAATGTGTCTGCACTGGACGATTCTCCCCATCTCACCCGCAAAGTCCTCCAATGCACTATCCTCTACCAGCAACAGGGGGCGCACTGCCTTCTGCTCCAACAGGCTGCGAGCTGCAGTCAGTGAGGTAAAGATCTCCTGCTCTTCTATGTCAAATTTCAGCCGACGCAGTCGCTCATGCAGGGTTCTCTTACACTCCTTTGTAGTGTTTGTTACAAACTTCACAGCCACTGGAGCCTGCCGCAGCCTAGACAACAGAAAACACTTGGTTAAAAGAGGACAGTGTCTTCAGCCCACTTTGGCTTGAGGTTCCTTGACACAGGTACTTCAAACTGTAGTGTATGTTGACTGACCTTGCAAGCGCTTCTTGTGCTCCAGGTACAGCAGCATCCTCAATATGAAGGGTTCCACTTAGGTCAATGAGCACCGCTTTCAAAGCCCGCCGGGACGCCATGGCCTACCCATCAAACAAAAAGAGAGTTGAGTCATCCTATGTGCAGTCCGGACCCCTTTGGAAGGTCTAAATACTAGATACATACTAGATTAGAGTTTCTAAAGCCAGTTCTTGTGGATCCCTATTCAGTCTGTATTTTACCCTGTCCCACTTCCTAACACACATAAGTCAAGTAACTGATCTCCTACAGCTCTTCATTACCTGACTCGGGTTCATTATAGGCTGGAATAAATTAAAATTGTTCATTTAACATTAATATTACACATTAAAACATTAAAAGGCATTTTTGTAGACACTATTTTTTGTGAGGTCGCATGACATATGCTCTAAAGATATTAAATATAGAGATGAAAACACTCTGGGCAACACACCAGTGAAATCTAGCCTTAATAAATCAGCAGGACTTATTAAGGGCTACTAAATATCTCCACAGTGGATCATATTAACCACTGATGATCCTCTATTATTTAGAATTTTTGTGTTTTTTTTTCTGTTAATCCAAAGACAAATCAGCTCTTGGAAATTGGAAGAACAATTAATGCTCTTATTCAAGTCAAGCTCTGGATTAGCCATAATAATGACCGGCTGCTCTGGCACACTGGCCATGATCTGTGTTTCATTTATTTAAAAAGTGCTGCCAAAGTACTGGGAGTGGTTTAGATAACATAAAGCTGCTTGACTAAAATCACACAAATACAACACCATAGGCAGCTGAAAGACATGTAAATTAAGAAATGGTGGAATGTACCACTCATAGGTCAATCTGTTACTCTAGCAGATAGAGTGGGGTATGCAAGGTGTTTTTTTTACTGAATTAAGGCGCTACGGTGTTGCTTTAAGTAGATAACAAATGGATAATGGAAAAGCTCAAAGGTCTGAAGCTACAGGAGTGCAACCACACTTCAACTGACACTTCTACGCTTAAGTTAAAGAGCTGTACAAAAGATCTAATCACCAAGAAACTTGAACATGTGGCACACACCGATACCACTGGTTGGTGTAAAATGGTGCATTGAAAAGAAACATACTGAATCAGATTTCTTTATAAGAGCAGTAATAGATCAGATACATTCTGATGTTTACAAAGAAAACAGACATTTTATTCACTATCAAAACATCCAGTGACTACATATAGTCTCACTTTTATATGTGATGTTAATGACAGTAATATACAGGCAGAACTGGATACTATTTCCATTACAATGCTCTTTAAAATAAATGACATTTCAGGACAAAACCCTACCAATAAATACAATAAAAACATCTCAGGCATCAGGTGGCGTATTTAACTTTTAACTTTTAATATAGCTTGTTAATATGTTTGGGTCCCATCATCACGAACATCACGATGTTGAACTACTCCATAATGTCACATTTCACATCATACCTCTCTAAATACGGTGGTTGGTGTGGCGCAACAGATAACACCACTACCTGCCAGTGAGCTGCCACACCATGTGGAAGACCGGGGTTTGATTCCCGGTCTGGGTGACTATGCTGCACTACTCCAATAGGAGTCCCTGGGCAAGACTCCCAACACTTCACTGGCCCACCTGTAATCCTGTAACCCTGGAAGTCACTCTGGATAAGTGTCAGGTAAATGCTGTAAATGTAAATAACTGTTTATCTTTTAATTCTTTATTCATTTATGTATTAAACCCAAGTTCATCCAATCTGGAGTCTGTGTGTTGAATTCCCAGGCTCCCACTATAATGCCATGTGTTAATCATATTTTCTGTACTGTTATCTCATGAACACAACTAGTTTTTCTAGGGATCTCAAGATAAGTGAATTTGTCGAGATGACAACATATATTGGCTTTCTTTAGAAAAACAAGTTGTGATAACAAGATAATGGTACAGAAAACATCATTAACTAAGGGACATCATTAACTAAGGGTCTTTTTGGACTGGGTTTGGTTACTATCAACCATGGATCATCTCACCCTGCGCAATAAAGATCCCACAAAATATCTATGATGATTTAAACATGTCAAAATGCTTTAAAAGTATTACTGACTGGCAAAAGCTCGTTAAATAAGACTCTCGTAGATACTGGACTTCAATTCCTCAAATAAAACCACGCCTTGGCTTCTTAAATTTAGTTAATTTCTCAGTCCCACTACACTGGAAATCTCGAATAAGAAGCAAGGAAGCAAACCTTAAATCTCTCTATCCTTAGATGGCCTTAAACACACGGATCTACCTCTGTTTCAGCAGTGAATAACAGTGGAAATATCGGAGGCCCAGCCCAGCCCTACAAAACACAGCTAGCGATCTGAGCACTAGCTAGCAGCGCTAACCTGTCGATAGCAGTGGCCGCTGCGGTAAAACAGAGCAAACTGGATCACAGCCTGCTTTTATCAAAGCTGTACCATTAAAATATGTGAGAAATATTCCCAAATGAGAAGTTAATAAAGCAGAAACAGCTGGAAACCTTCTTCTGTTTGTTTACACGTTTCTCTTTAGGGTCCTAGCTACACTCAGCTACACTCAGTAGTCCTCACACATGCCTGATGCTAATCCAGTATAACCTATGCCTATAAGGTGGGCAAAATGTATAGATAACTCTCAGGGTTTTGGCCAGAAGTAATTAAATAAAAACATCCTATAAAACATTTATTTATTTTATGAAACATATTTTGTGCAAATTCCAACAAATGCCTTTATTACACTGTCTTACACTATTGTGTAATAGTGTAAAATAATAGAATTAATAATAATAAATAATATTATGAATAATAAATAAGAAATAATAATATATTGTATTGTGTAATAATATAAACTTTCACCAAAATGGCAATTTTACAATATACTATACTTTCAATGGAAGTCAGTGTAGAAAGATTTTATTCCAAGTCATTCTGGAGCATTTTTGATGGATAATTAGAATAACTGCCAGCAATCCCATGTAAGCAAAAGTCTGGACCTAATCTGACACATTAAATAATAAATAAACAGTTTTTCGGCCAAATGATTTAGTCAGTTTGAAAATCTACTTCTCATTTGTGCTCACATGTGACTCATGGTTGTAGTGTTTTCTGGTGTGGGTAACAACACTGCTTTTACTGAGGCAGGCTATAGGGTTCAGTTCCACTACACTATTAAGAGGTCTTGGGCAAGACTCCTAACAGTACAGCCTTCTAGCTGTGTAACATGTACATATCACCACTGTCAGGCAAAAACCCTTATATATATCTTTTCTTCTTTTTTTTTTTTTGCTATACTTTTTCCTCAGATAGTGTCAGAAAATAACAATGAATGAACAAATAGAAACACTCCAAAATTTCTTTATTATATTGACTGCCATTAAAAATTTGGAATTTGGAAAAGTTTATTTTTCCTTTTGCTGTAAAGCTACTGTTTTGGAGATGCAGGTTTTGTGCATGGTAGCAACAATATGCAAAGTAACCCTTAATATCCATACTGTCCTGTACATTTACAGCATTTTGCAGACACTCATATTCAGAGTGACTTACCTTGTCATGTTAACACAGGTAGGTGACTGTAGAGTTTGGAGTCTTGCCCAAGGACACTGGATATTGATGTAGCAGGGCGAGCTAACCCAGCTGGAGAACTGAAGAACAAATTAGTAGTAGATTTTTTTAAAAATGAATTTAATCAAATGTTTTATTACTTAATTTATCTGATTAAACCTAGACTTTTAATGTTGCTGTGCTACAACAACTCCAACCCTAATCTTAACCTCAGGAACCAAAAGCAAATCTTTGACTTTTTTAATTACAACCATGTCCCCACAATCAACATGTTTTCCATCATCCTGGAGACACACACACACACACACACACACACACACAGCCCTGCACAAAAACAATCATATTGTTACTTCAGGGCACATGTTCTCACTCAGATGATATAATGATCCTTTAATCATTTAAGAGGGTTACCCATGGGACAGATTACTCATTTTCTAAAAGGGAAAAAAAAAAACATATGTAGGCTATTTTACAGACAGATGTATCGCATTAAAGGGCATTTTGTGCGGTAATCGATTTTAGCAGCATTTTATCACTTTGGCTTGAAAAGCCTCTTTAAATGTTACCCATCAACATGGGGAGAAAATATTTCTCTCATGTCAAAAATAACCCTGAAGACCCCGATTCACACATTGATGGTCTCTCAGTGATTGGCAGCAGGATACACCACAGTGGTAGCACAGTAGTGAGCATTAACTGTGTAGAAATGTGAAAGGATAGAACTGACCTTCTGACCTTAGAATCTGTCCGGAAACAGATATTGGGTCCTGGGTTTTCAGGAAGGTTTACTGAAGGAGTTGGGCTGAAGTGAAGTGGGTCTACAGGGCCAAAATAAAAATAAAAAATAATTAAAAAAAAAAAAGGATCAGTCTCAGCGAAGGGAATTCTGTAGTCTCAGAGGACTAAACCTGATATTCTCTTTAACACAGGTGAAATGTCATGCTTATGTATAAATCATAGGCAAGTCAGTTTTGCCACAAACAAAAACAAATAAATAAATAAATAAATAAATTACACATTTATCTTCAGCCAGGATTATGACAGCTAAGCTCAGATCAAAAAGGGGTTAAGCCATAATCGCTCTTATGAGCATATGGTTGTAATTTAATGTAATACCCATCTACTAAGCTCCTGTTAATAAAACGGGATTCTTCTCGTGAAGAATTTTTGCTATAATCAGATGCATAAAATATATCCAAAGGTAAACAAAAAGACACATCCATTTCTTCTGCTAAAACGTTTGCATTCCTGTAGGTTATATATTGAGCGTATACTGCACATTCCTTTACTATCACTGATTCGGACTACATGCAAATATTGTTTTTAAAAGCCGAAACAATCACGGTAAAATTATTACATGAAAATTTGTAATCTTTATTTAAAATCCAATAAGACAAGCACAGTTGCCCAAGTTACAAAAAAAAAAAAAAAAAAAAAAAAACTTGGTAAAGCTTGTGTAACCATAACTGACAACTCAGGGCACCCTTATAGTCTCCTTTCACAATGGCAACACTTTCCCTTTGGCCATAGGACACACAAAAGCAGCTGTCTCCTCAACCATTCACATCAGCTATCTAGCACATGCCTGGAGTGTGTATCTAAATACTGAAATGTTGACAAATCATAAATAAGACCTGCATTTGGAGATGCACACCCATTCCTAGACACAATGCCACAGCTTTTCTTAAAAGTGTTATAATAAACGGACTTGGCTGAAAGTTTTGAAGATAGAAAATTATCGGGGAGACCACCAGGTATGTTAAGATTGCACCTCAAGACTGAATCATGTACAAAAAAACAAAATATGGCTGAGCTACTGCGGCTCTTTTTAAAGCAAGAATTACACTGAGCAACATCATACAAACAGAAGAAAATAAATTTGCTGATATATGAAGATATAAAATGTTGGAATAGTAAACAATCACTTGACGAATCCCAGAAACGTGCCTGTTTTTGAGATGCAACAGTGAGACACCTGAAAGCAAAAATGACTTTAACCACATGTACAAAAAAAAAAAAAAAAAAAAAAAAAAAAGACAGTCCGTTTCCTTTTGCCTGTTCTTGCTCTTGTTCCATGCTGAACGTCTGCCTTTCTTCATCCAAACAGCAACAGTAACACGATGCAGACTGTATTTACTATTATCAAAGGCACTGGGGATAGACAGACAGAAAGACAGACAGACAGACAGAGGTTAAAACAAACACTGACTGTAAATATCAACCAGCTAGAGATATACACCCACAGACAGAGAGGGTGAGACATTATACAGTCTTGCTTAATGTGAAATGTGTTACACTATATGTAATGTTCAGTTACTTACCTCTCATGACTGTCCTGACAGATCGGATTAGATTTAGAAGTTGTGCTTTAATTCCTGGTTCATCTCCGAAGCCACCAATACCTTGATCTGCTCCCCAGCCGACTGCAATCAAAGACCACCTCCTCATTAAAAAGCTGCAGACAATCTTAATGAGATTTAACTCAGGATGTGGAACCTATGAGCAATCATGGTCCAGAAAATGACCTACAAACAATCTAAAAATAGGCCTCCCCATGTTTAACACTTCTGTTTAACCAAACAAGACCTTACAACAATCTTATACTGGTAATATACTTTAGCATAATGACAGCTACGCCCAAACCCCAATTTCCAATTCTCACCCATTAACTAGGACTCCCTCATCCCTTGATGAATCCCAATGCTGGGAGGGTGAAGGCTAGCATGCCCTTCCTCCGAGGCACATAAAGACAGCCAGCTGCATACTTCCTGGTGCTGACACATTGTCATTGGACAGCTTAACACATTTGGAGGAGAACACTCGCTGCCAGTTCTGTTAAATCAGCTAAATGATGGGAGGACAGGGAGGGCCACCCACCCACCCATTGGGAGAGGCCAATTATGCTTTCTGGAGTTCCACTTACGGATGGCTCTGGCATCACCAGAAACCAAACCAGCAAACATTCAATGATGGGGCCAATGGTACAATTTAGGTACAGGTTATGATTAATAAGTGAAATAAATATTAAGTAGCCCTGATCTAGTTTATATGGCAGTATTAAAAAAAAAAAGCTCAGATCCTCTGTAACAAAATCTAGTGTGAATGAGTGGGCAGTTGGAGCATGATCAAGCAAAGTGCTTCAATTAAAACATTATAATAAAATATTAGAATACAAATACAAGTGATTATTTCCATTTCGTTACTAATACATGTCCTGGGGTATGGGTTTGGGCTACTCAGCACAATCTACTGAGTCTACTGAGTCGACTGAGTCTTCAGGGGCTTGTGAGTTGGCATCCAGCGTCACTAACATCCACCCACTGCACCTCTGTTCAAAACGTGGAGGACTTATACACTGTCGAGTCCACTGGCCATTAAAAGATGCGTATCATTTATATGAGACAGGTCTGTTAAACACACAAACACACCCTCCAGTTACTTTCCCATTCAGTTCAGCCTGGTGTGTTAGCCAGCTCTGCTAGCTATAGCTATAGCTAACTCTCCAGCAGGCAGGAGTCTAATCGGCTGTTTACAGCCCCAGCGTCAAGAAATAACACAAACCCCGAGGCTTGACAGAGACAAACCGGTAAAAGACTACTCACTTTTACTGAGAAACCGTTCTTCGTGTAACACAGCGATCGCATTCGTGCACAGAATCGCGGTTTGAATCAGAGAGTACAGAGTAAACGCCATGTTGGCACTCCTCGTCTTCTGCTGCGATGACGACACGACGCACGCATGCGCAGTTCCGCGCCCTTTAATTAATTAATTACTTTATTTATTTATTTATTTGTCAGCGCTACTTTATTATTTCCTGCTCTTATTAAAAGGTAATAAATACAATTTTATGACATATACTGTCATCATATTAAATTGCCATATGTGCTGACCATTTTAGCATGTCTTTTAAGCGGTTGTTATAATTAATAATATGATTATTGTAGTTATTATTATTTATGTTGTTGTTATTATTATTATTTTTAATAAAAAAAAATAATCCATTATTATGTATTTGTATTTAAATGTGTATTACCATTATATAACAAATGTGATATTAAATGTTATGTACTTTTTTAAGTACATATTTATATTACCATCAAATTACATATGTTATATATATCTGGACCCACCTTGACTGTGACCAGGAAAGGTGGATAGGAAGATGGATATGTGTATATAAATATCCAATGCTCCAAATCTTTTTCTTTTGACTTCAACTGAAAATTAAATAGCTTTTTTTTCAGTACAGCTGACATTTTGGAGATACGTTTTGTTTTTTTTGTGACAATATTTATATTTTATCATTTTTAAATATTATATATAACATTTTAACACATTTTAGTGACCTAATTCCTTATGTATTTTTATTTGTACATGAAGTGTGATGCAACATTTTGATGTAAGTGGTAAATCAATTAATATATAAAATATACATTATTAAAAAATACTTTTTTTCCATGTATAGACTTTTATTATCCACATAAATAGTAGAGAAACTACAAGAACATATTTAAATACATTTGCATTAACAATAATAACATTCTTAATTTAGACTTTGTCAATGCTGTATTCAAACAATCAAGTGCAGAAGTTTGCTTGCTTGCGCAGTTGCTCGTAGCCATGAGCTTCAGTAGGCCTGTAGAGCAAATGTGCTGAGTTTCCACTCGATATTATTCTTGTACATGTACTGTATTTCTATAGCCAGTATATTTATACACAGTTCAGTTTTTTACAAATAAATAAATGAATAAATAATTAAATACATAAATAAATAAATACATAAATGAATATGCAAAATGGGATCACTGTACAGGAAGTGGCTGTTTTAACATGTGATGTAGCACTAGTGCAGAATGCAGGGCTACTTGCACTGGGAATCTGTGGACTGGTCACCAGTTTGGTCAGGAAAACATGGATAATTCAGTATCTTCAGATGATCAGCAGATGATGAAAGCAGTGTCCATTAACTGTCCTTAATGATGGGATTGCTTTTGCTGTATCTGTTAAGAGTCATCAAGAAGAACCAGATCATGTTCTGTGTATTTCAAATGAGGTCGAGAACAGCCTGTCGATGTTTCATATGAAATATACTGAAGTAGCCTGAAAGAAAAGCAGAAGAACAACACATCAGATACTGAAATGCAGTTAGTATTAGACACTGGGAGCCTTCAAAGAGACCTCCAATATAATATAAATTTGCTATATTTGGGCTGCTTTGTAGTAAACATGTAAATTGTATTTGTCATACATAAACTTTATATCTTAAAAATGGCAACTTTACAGGAGAAGGAAAAAACTCCTTAACTTACAATGGAATCCAGTGTAAAATATTTTTATTCATTACTCATTTTGGAGCATTTATATTGGTCAATTAATCATAAAATGTTGACATTAAATGAAAAAGAACTGTCAGAATCAAATTATATATAAAAAATGAAAAGCAGGGGGAAAATGGACAGCGACAACATTTTGCTCTTTGTATTTTAACCATTAAACATGCCAGAACGTGTGTTCTTGTGAATGTGCTGTAAGAAAAGTAATGATTATTACTCACTACTTACATGGACAATAATACAATCTGTCTGGGTTATTCCTACACTAAGATTAAAGGGTAATGTGCTATACAATAACACAAATACACATCCATAACCCCATTTTCTATTATATAAATGTATAATACTTACCATTCAGCTTTTGTTTAGGTGTGTGCCAACTTTTTCTTTTCTGATTATGTTTGCATAGGGAATCTGAAAAAATAAGATAAATAAATGGAATAATTATTTATAATAAGGTAATCATAAAAGGTACAGTCTAACATAAGGTAAAAAAAAACATTCAAGGTGCCCTTACATGTCCTAACTATTTGCTTACTGTTTAAAAAGGATCAAGCAGTTCCATCTTTGTTTTTTTCTTTATTTCCCTCCTTAGTCATATAAGCTTAACCAAAGATCCTTAAATGACTGATATTCTGCTGGAATTAGTGATCAGTTTCTTGTACCAACATGAATAACTGACTATTTTATGACCTACATGAGATGTAGATTCAGATGTTTCAGAAGCTAACCTCATTATTAGGGATGCATGATGATATAAGAGTGATATCATTATCAGCAGATAATTGTTAAATAAAACATTGGTCATTAGATATCAAGTTGCCTTTACATAATACTAAAATATGAATCCCTTATTATTAGATTAAATTAGACTTGACCAAGATGTGATTTCAAACTGATATTCAAACATGTATTTATTGTTTTCCAAAAGAGCAAAATGATTCAGTGATGCTAAACTACTGCATTCGAAAATATATGTATTGTACATTTTATAAATGTTTATGTATCTGTATCCGCAGATATGTACATGGAATATAATGCCATCTGCTCATAATTATCATACTGGTGCAAATCTAATTATTGCAGTATTTTAGGTCTATTGGTGTGACTAAGCCTGACCCTAAAATGATTCTATGAAATTGCAGAATGCTCACCATCTGTAGCTGCTGCACCATCTCTTCTCTGTAAGCCAGTTCCCTTTTCATTTGATCTTGGAAGTTGTCTGAAGAAGAAAAAGACTCTATGAAAATGAGGCACCATTTGACTAAATAAAAATGAGTCTCAGTTTCCTCATAGAACGTTACTGCACAGATTGCTACTCATCTGATTCCTATTAGCAAAAATTGTTATTGTTAAAGGGGCAGCTTGTAAAATAAGCTCATATTGGCTTCCATTTATTGAGTACGGAGAATTACACAGAGGCGCAGTGATGCAGTCCGGTTTTCAAATGCAAAGCCCCACATGAAAGAACTGTTAATCATCCGAATTAACTTACGGAAAACGGGAAAGGGTGAGCTGCCTTTGAGGGCGTGGAACTCCTGCTCCAGTCTTCTCCGCAAATCTATCTGCTCCAGGAGAACTTTTTGGAGCTCCTCTGAAAGAAAACCAGCACTGTAATTAAAACCAAAGTCTGACAACGTATCATACGTACCAATGTTATATTGTGGCACTGGTTTAAAATCAATACGACTCTGAAACGCTCTTAAAAGAAATGAAGGAGGCTTTTGTGAGCTTAATCCTTTTGTTTTGTTTGAGTGTTTAATGAGAAAGATATTTTTGACCTCACCTTTTTCCATGTTCTCAACATCTTTCTTGAGTGAAGCTGGTGAATGTGAGTCTTGACTGTGATCTGCTGCAAAACAAAAAGTCATATAAATGAGAAATTATAAAGAATCTTAATTTTAGACTGAATTATAGTATTAAAAAATGATTAGAGGCGGAAGGGCAGATTACATTCAATGTCAGTAAGAAATCTCATCAAATGACCAGTAGGTGTCAGTCTAACAATAACCTAAATGTATGTTTTCGCTCTCATCAGGCTGTTAGTGAAAGTGGGTCTAAAAAACAACCATAGAAGTCTTATTTATTATACTAGAAATAATGCTGTCAAATAGTTTCTCAAATCATTATATTGATCATTAATAGTATCTTTGTATTAAAACATATAAAAGGACTATCTTATCTTATCAAAAAATAAAATGAGCATGGGTCAGCATCTACATTTCCAGATAATTACACCCATCTTATCCAGTTCAGTGAAAATCTGAGCTTATCTGCTGTTACGATCGTCTAATCAAACACTCCTGCTGCTTAGTGACCCTAAAAAAATGGTATTAGTCTGCCAATGTGTCTGCTTGCTCTAAAAAGACAGCAATTTCATCTACAGGGCGAAGTTATTCCGAAGATAAGGTCATGTTATTGATTTTATTATTGTTATTGCACTGAAATATCAAATTATTATAACCTGCATGTCCTCAGGAGTTGCCATATTAGGCGTATTGCACCTCCACAGTATATTGGCAATGTGGGGGTGCCATGCTCTCTGTGTGCTGCACCGCAAATCAAATGCCTTAAATGAAGCAATCCAGCACATTTGTGTATATAATCCCCCCCTCGTTTCCCTCTCGCTCTCTCTCTCTCTCTATTTCACGTCTTGCCTCCTTAAGCCTTACAACGCTTTCCTCATTTGGAAAGCGGGCTTGTTCTCGCTCTCCTCCTCTCTCTGTCTCATTTGACAAGCAAATTTGCAGACACTGCCTGAGGATAACAACCTCGTTTGACAGTCAATTAACCGTGAATAGTCAAAGCCAAGGCAGTTTGCATTACATAAATGGAAAATTAGATTATTTTTTTTCTCCCAAGAAACAGAGCTCTCTTTAAGACACTGCCTTTAGACTCGGAAATCAGAACTTCTAATCACGTTCCCCACCAGCCCCTTGGAGACATTTAGCAATCAGGCAAAGGTGGTTTCATTTAATTTGTTTCATGTAATTTTTTTCAAACATATTATACATTATGTGAGGAGATCATTATCGGCTCGATAATATAAATGTTGGCATAGATGTCGTAAAACACTTTTAATGTCTCCCTGACAGATAAAAGGCAATAAGCTATGATCTTTGTAATGGAAGATTTTGCCAGGCAAAAGGCAATTATATCCATTTGATATTGTTCAAATGGTGATTGTCACCTTCCCTGTGCAGAGCTGATTGTCTTCTTGAACTGTTATGGCTCCCTACAGAACACATTTTCCCAATGACATTGTGGAGGGAACTGCTCCATTTTCAGACTGAGGCTGGAGTTGAGTATATATTCCATCCGCTCTTTTATATTTAGTCTAATCCCACGATCCTTCCAGGGATGTGTTTAGCTGTGTTGCACAAATTATTTGTGTATTTGTTTATTTGATTTTTTTAAGGGGGATGACAGTGATGAAGCATTTACCTGTGTTCTCCCTCCAGTATTCTGGTGCGGGTGTCTCCGTCTCCGGGAGGAAGAAACTGCTCTGTTCTTTGTTTTCTTCTGTAAGAGGACAGAGAGGTATTAATGGCATAAACGGAGAGGCAGCCTGGAGATGTAAGCCTGTAAAAATAAACACACTCAAGAAAAGACTCTCGGTGGAGATTTCTAGTTGCAGTGCGGAAATGTGGCTTAAGCCAGCCCTTGTTTCAATCGTGGCTTAATCCAACCCTCAGTCGTTTCATGACTAGTTTCATAAGTGCACTCTGTACTATAAAAAAAGCCCTTCAGTGGAACAGAGTGGCTGGATTACGGCATATGCCGCTTCGCATATGACCATGCTTTTCCTGTATTGTTGTATGTCCTGGTAACTTACCTGCACGGGCAGCTTTGTCTTTGGTTGCGTAAGCTGGGAGCCCATCGTCTCTGCTCTTGTGTGACTGCGAACACAAAGCACAACAGAAATCTGATGAGACCTGATTCATGTCTTGAGGCCAAAGACTACACATGGCACACCATACCCATATATCAGCCAGCCGAAAGCTCAGAAAGAGTTGGCCTTGAGAATGACAATGCTGTTGTCTGCAATTTGTTTAAGAGTCGGATAGGCCACATTGATTAACAGCTAAGGTGTTAATTGACGTTTGTACAAGTCGTAGTGTGTGTGTGTGCGTGTGTGTGCGTGTGTGTGCGTGTGTGTCGAGACTATCTGCTACAGCGCTGTTAAACAGCCCCTTCTCTCCCCCCTCTGTAGCTGCGAGTGACTCCTCCAGCTCCCTCAGTTAATGTAGTGTCGGCAGGTTAAAGACTAAAAGGGCTAATAGGCGGGAGTGACAAAAGGAGAGCAAATATAATGTCGCCATTAAACAAAACACGACTGGGCTTATTAGGAGGGATCAAAGCACTCTGAATATTTCATTTCTGCAGGGAGCGCCCGGCTATCAATCTCGTTATGCGCGTGGATCCCGCCAGTCTGTGGCCTGCATTTAAATAATAATTAGTTTAAGTGCCTGCAGGGAATATTTACATTTTTGTACGCGGCGGCGGCGGTGTCCTCCAGTGAGGCGTGAACGGGGCTGGGGACTTTGAGGGAGGTGGGTGGACTGACAGCCAGCCTGGGCTTGTCCTCTGCGGAGCTTTCAGAGGGGATGGTGGGGGGGAAGAGGGTCGTGTCTTTATCCCGATCCCCAGCGTTGCTGTCAGTGAGCCCCCGCAGGTGCAGGCCGCATGGTTGCTGCTGCTGTGCTGGCTGCTGTGGCTGCTGCTGCTTTAGGCTGCTGAAGTCTTCCTGCTCTTCATCCTGCTTGGTCTCCACATCCACCTCCTGCTCTTCGTCGCTCTCTCCACTCTCACTCTGGTAGCTGCAGCTGGTGCCTGGCGAGAGGTGCCTTTCAGCCCCCAGGTCTTCCAGGTTCCCGTGGAGCTTGGCGATGCTTTCAGCGTCCTTCACCACCGGGCGAAAGGCAGAGGAGTGGTAGCTGGCCTTGCGGGCCTGAAGAGAGGGAGCGTCCAGGAGCTTGAGCCAGCCTTCAGGGGCGGCGGGCCGCAGTTCGGGCGGATTCACGGGCGGGCATTCGCTCTCAAACAGCCCTGTTCTGGGGTTGGCACCCATGCCAGCTGCTGTGCCAGTCTCGCCCTGATCTGACAGGTCCAGGAAGGCCTGTCGCAGGGAGGGGGCTTCTGTGAGTGTGGAGAGAGCATTGGGCTGTGGCTGGAGGTACGTAGGCACCGGGATGCCGCCTGTCGCCCTAGGGGGCCAGAACATGCAGAAAGGAGGGTAAAAAGCGTCCTTGCGGCCCGGCCACAGCAGACCTGACAGTCCGCCGTTTTTCTGTCCACTGGCTGCCTCACCATCATCCTTCTTCTGTTGGCAAAGCCCGAAGGCTGGAAAGGTGTAGGGGCTGGGAAAGAGTGAGGTTGGGGGAAACTTCTGCAGCATCCCGAAGCCTTTGCTAGGCACCGGAATGACTGGGTAACTGCGTGGGTTCTTCCGCGGCGAGAGACCGCCAGCATCCAGGTCCTCGTCGTCCTCATACCGTCCTCTCTTCTGTCCGAGGTCAGACGAAATCACATGGGGTAGCACAGAGCTTACTGCCTTCACCGAGTCCATACTAGGGCAGTGTGTTGAAGGCAAGGCCCGCTTGCGGCTGCCTCCATTAAACATGGCCTTCACATCCTCCCAAGCAAACACCATGTCATCTGCTGGTGTCTTGTCCGACAGTTTCAGGTGCCGGCGCCAGGAGTTGAAGTTGGCGGCATCGGGCTGCGTGTACTTGGCCTCGGGTGTGCGGTGTGAGTGGAAGATGAACTTGTTGGGCGAGAAGTACATGTTGCAGTAGGAGCATTTGATGCACTTGGCTCTGGAGCTGTTGTAGCGGGCCGGGATGAAGCTGCCTCGGCAGCCCCAGGCACACTCGTGTGTCACATCGAACGCAAAGTTGTCTGGCAGCTTGGGCGGCGAGTTCTCGCCCAGAAACGACTTGCAGAGTCGCTCAGCCTCACGCTTGGTGATCATGCCGCAGCGGCGGGACGAGATAGGCATGGCCCCGGCCCGTCGAAGGATCTCCAGCTGAACGGGGGTGCACTGCACACATGTGATGCCCAGAGCCACCCTCCGGTTGTGGATTTCGTTGTAGCTGTAGTTCTTCAGCAAGGTGTTGGAGATCTGAGCCAGGCACAGGCGCTCCTGGTTGTCGATGACTAGCGAAACAATGGGCACCCCATACAGGATGACCTGACCCACCTGGTTGGGCTTGAGGGAGGATCTGGGTGGGGTGAGAGGTTCTTGCTGGAATGAGCTGGGTGGTGTAGCCATAATGATGTCGTTGGGTCCAGGGAGAAGACCTTTGTCCATCCTGTGGATACCTTAACTAGGAAACTGGGTGCAGAAAAAGGAAATAAAAAAATTCAGTCCCTTTAAAACATGACAATGTGAATGCATTTGTGTTATTCTAAGAAACAGGGTTTTTTTTTTTACAGTGGTGTTATACTCTAATGATGATGGATTTTGTAATAATGACAAAAGAAATATGAAGAATAAAAGTCTTGTTAAATAATAAAGAATAAAAGTCAGGTTAAATAATTACGTTTTGGTAATTATAAAAGGCAGAAAATGTGCGGGGCATTTGTATACATTTCCAACGGCAGGGATTTTATTATACAGAAGTGAGCGCTGCCCGTGTCATATGTAGTATTAACGCAAATCCGCATAATTATAAATAATTAGCACGAATTAAAAATGTACCTCTAAATATTTAACATATTTAAAATGCACTGATTCTGAATGAGAAAATAATTTAAAAATAAAAAATAATAATCAGGTATATTTAAAAAGCCGCCAAATACCACGCGAGTTATTAAAAATATTTTCAATCGAATAAAACATTTTAAATGAAACATTTATTTAAACATTAATTTTTAATAAAAATAAACATGTGGAAATGTATATTAAATGCATATAATATGCATTGATATTTATCAACATGAACATTTCACAATCACAATTAAAAAAATTATATAACAATTATAATGTCATATATAATAATATATAATATTATTATTATTATTATTACTATATATTCGCAATATAACACTAGCTATATAAAACCATCCCATTATAGCATTAAACGTCAACTATAATAATTACGAGCATTTCTTTTTTTAATTATTATTATTATTATTTTTATTATTATTATTATTTTATAATAATTACGGCATCATTCACACGCTATCGATACAGCTTTTAAAATGAAACAGCTTTAAAAAAAAATTAATATAGTTGCACACCGCAAATCCAGGCTAAACCCGAGCTGGACCTCGCTACGTCCAGAGAAGCCCAGTGTGAAAGTTTGAAGTCCCCCACCTGAGCTCCGTGTCCGGTCGGAGATATCCAAACCCGCTACAAAATGTGAAGCATGCCCGTGTTCCCTTCACGAATAACTACAGGAAGGTTCACCACTCGACCTAAAGTCAGTAAACACGACGAGGAAAACAAACACAACTCCAACACGAACGAGAGGCTCCGTACATCAGCCGCGTTAACACGAGCGAATGAGCGACTAAGTGCCGCCTTATTCGCTCTAAAAGACGTCTCGCCGGCGGCGCTGTTTTCCCTCCCACCCGTAAACCGACAAGTCCCGCCTCCACGCTCTACGATTGGCTGGTATTATCGCACATCCTGCACCGGCATTGGCTAGCAGCTCATACTCTCAAAAGCAATGCTGAATCCTGACCAATCCAGTGAGAGGGAAGGCGGGGCTTGTTCGGAATACGGGCGGGGAAAAAAAAGAACACGCTCGCGCCCCGTTTAGCGCCGATGATTGGTTCTGCCTTCGCGCCTCGAACTGCCTCGCGCAAAGTGGTGACGTTTAAGTAACGGCCGCTCGGGTTCGTTTAGCTGAAATGTTAAAAACGGAGCTTTTGTCTCGCATTTTTGTCTGTTTTATCACTTTTATCCGCATTTTTCTCTTCAAGATTAGTTTCGCCAGCGCGGCGTTTGTTGTGGTTAACATCATTAGATAGCTAGCTATGTTCGCCGACTGCTCGTTAATGTCCGGTAGACGTTGAATGTGACTGAACTGCTGTTCTGAGGTAAACGTTAGATAAATCGACAAGCTTCACGATGTCCGTCTCGTTTTATGGAGATAAACAGCTGTAAAAATAAAGGCTCATATTAAACAAATAGTGTTTAAATTACAGGAATGTAGCGCTGAATTTTATTAATACACATTTCTGTGGAAAATTAATTTCCATAAAAACTACAAATAGGTCTTGAAAATTCGGTATTTCAGCAATAAATCTTAATATTTTGTAGCTAAATTACTAACTGATATATATACCCTTAACTGATTACTCAAATATTACTGTAAATATTAGCCAGCTAGCTAGCATAGCTAGCTAACTACATACAATTAATTAGCTCACCAATTTAAGTCTCTATAATTGGCCTATTGGGTCTAATTACCTATTATTATTATTATTATTATTAGTAATAATAAAAAAGATAAATATAATAATAACATTAATAAATTGCTCATTGCTCTTTGCTCTGATTCACCTGTAGCCCATCCTGCTCACCCCAACTGTCCACTGTGCCTGGGCCTAAAGGTCATGGAGACAACTCATGAAGCCCATATGAATAACAGACACTTATTAATGAAGCCAGAGAGGAGAAAAAGGGACAACCTGCCATTTTTTCTTCATTACAGGAGCAGTGGACCCTCGATCGACCACAATCTACAGCAAAAGGGGCTAGAAGTGATCCTTTAAAACAGAAGACATCTCTTCTTCAAACCAGCTTATCAATAACATCCCCCTACAACACCCCCCTGTCAGGTTATTGATTTAACTGAGAAATTATTAAAAATTATCTCAGGCCTCTAAAGGACACATTAATGAATTTCTTTGCTTTCCAGGTGCCCGTGTTTCCAACCTTCAGGCCCATGGGCAGGTCTGAGAGCTGCTCCAGCGCTCCTGTGTGATTAATAGAGAACAAGTGGAGGTGAGGTGTTGGATGGGGTCCCATCTGCTGGCCTCTCAAACTCATTTGGAGCTGCCTTTGTCTCCTCTCAGGCTTAGGACAGGGCCAGTGCTGAGGCCAACACCAGGCTGGTTTCTGACACATATTAGCATGCTGGGTGGACTTAAGAGGGCTTACACACACACACACACACACACACACACACACACACACACACACACAAAGACACTGTGGAATAATCAGAAATAATCAAATCAAATATTTAAAAGAAGATAGAAGCAAAAACGGATGGAGATCTGGTTGATATCTCGTTTTTTTGTGTGTGTGTGTCTCTTCAGGCTTTGTCCCACTACTGCATGAACGCCAGCAGGACTTTGCTAGACCTTCTGAGCTGATCGTTGAACAACGAATAGCAATAAATCACGACGATAAATCAGAACTTTCCCTGATGGACAATAACTATAACTATATTGACAGAACACACAGCATGTGGGTATGCGGTTTGGGACGCAGCCCATAGTGGTGCAGTTTCTTTGGGGATACCACTTTGTAAAACGCACGTAGGCACGTAGGCTCTCGACCCCTGAACACACGGCCAGGCCCACTGCCCTCAATTATAATCCATATTTAACACCTCCGTTTTTCCCGGGAAGGACGAGGCTGAGATCAACCCAGCAGACTGATAATTCACAGTGGACTCTATAGTAACAAAGCACTAACCGTCGTTTTTATATCATCTAATAAACGTTACTCAACTCAGGGGCGGTGCAGTCGTCCCTCTGACGTCACAGCCTCACCTGGCACACGCCCTAAATCCGTTTCATCTGCTCAGATTTATCCCAATAACCTAAATCACAGCAGACACACGTTATATAACTATTAAATGAGTGTAATTCGCATTGTTTCATTTAAATCACTGGGTTTTAAAGTAAATTGGGATTCGTTTTGAATTAATGCATATATTGATTACAATAAATGCTAGTATGACCAATATAAATCTACTGGTACACACGTTTGATAAATTTATGCTCTATGATATTTAATAAATCCTTCTCTAACACTCCAAATCAGTAAGATACGCCTGTAGGGGAGAAACACTGATATACAGGCTGGAGCTGTGTGTGTATGTATGTATGTGTGTGTTTATATAAATGGTTAAGAGGGTGGAAAAGATGGGAGGGAGGGAATGGGTGAAATAATGGCAACATAAATGGTAGCTTTCAAAAATAAAAATAACTATATATATAACTATATATATATATATACAGATACGCACCGTATCAGCTGTTGAAACCGACTGTGAATGTTGGACTGTAGTGCAGCTCGGTCTGCAGCATCAGTTTCTGGATTCTGGAGAAAAATAACAGCAGTTTTATTTATAAATATTTATAAAACTTGTAAAAACATGGGTTTAAAAAGAGCTACGAAGCACTGCACGATTAATATTCACTGTTTTAATAGGGACAGCATTCCTGTGTTTATATTTTAGATTTAAAACACCTGGTTTATCAACAGCAAACCCTGAATCTTAAGGAAAGTAGAGTAAAAAGTGCGAGTTTTAACGATGACAGATTATCAGAAGCATTAACACACTAATGATAGCATGGTTATTGCCTGCAGGACACGGACGAACTGCATTTATTTAAATAATTGCATTTACGAGATTAGTTTTTGTGGTAAAATAAATACGCGATTATTTTAATTCGAATTAATAGTTATATAATGATCGATAATTAGAAGCTCCTGGGAGCAACACGAGCATCCGTCTAAACTTCATCACGCAGGTGAACTACAAAAGTCCCAACGCAGCGATTTCCCCCAATACGCATTAAAACGACAAAACAATTGGATTTAATGCAGTTATTTATATTACAGCAGTTTCTACAGAAATCTCGTCTTCTGTTTAGACCCCAACCCTTTATCCTTTATCAGCCCACTTCCTAAAAAAAAAAAAAAGACCAGATTGACGGACCTGAAGTGGAGCAGTGGATTGATTCCTGCAGTGTATACCAAACACCTAAGACTCCCCCATACAGACTGTACATGCATATAATCCCCAGTTAAGGCAACATCTAACTTCTGCACCCTAAAAGATGCCCTCAGAAATGCTTTGCCTTACCTTCATATAAACCATGCAGCAGTCAGCGTCTCCCTCCTCTTCAGCTTCTGCTCCTGAGCATCTCTCGCTCTCTCAGCATTGAGCTCCACCAGCAGGGAGGGATGGGGGGTAGTAGACTGAGAGTGCTGAGCTCCACCTGAAGGGGCTGATGGGGGGAAACTGACTGTGCTGTACAGCCTGGGCTGCCTTGCCTTGTTGAGTCGAGCGGATGAGGCATGAAAAACCCACAGCAAACGGGGTTGCCGTGCAATGGGGACGGGGCTGGAAAACACACTTTTCCCTCATGCTGAGCGCTGAGCCGGGACCAGCCTCTTTACTGCATTATAAAAACGGATCATGGCACATCACCCTCCATTCTCACTGCCTTAAACCTTGGAGTGAAACCTGAAACTGGGAAAAAGAACTGAGGGCTGGCATCAGTCGATGCTGTTCAGGTGTATTAAGTGATATTGGCTTGAATATAATTTTACATACCCTTAAAATAATAGTATTGATAGGCTGGAAAAGAAGTGAATTAATCTGGTTATAACAAAACATAGTCTTCAAAGATCTGGATAAAATGAAGAGTATTTGCCCGTGAATCAAAATAAGAGTCATCAGGGTTATGTGTGATATTATAGTTTATTAAACAATCAAATTAGATCTTTTTTACTTACAGAAATGCCGCAAATATAATAAGCATCCATGTGAAATAATGTTGGCATCTAAAAATGAGCACATAGGAAAGAATAAAGCAGAGTTAGAGAGAGAGAGGTCACTAAACAAGACGAGAACCCACACAATTCAGCATTATCAGTCACATTCTGATAGTTAAAATGTAGGGAACACTTATTTCTGCGTTGAACTGTTTAGTGTTGCTCGCAGCGAGATTGAGCTGTGCATCTTCTACAAATGATTTATGAGGAGGACTGTGTAGGCAACTCCTTACATTACTATACTGTATCTTTTACAGTAATTGTAAACATCTTTGAAAGCTGTAGGGAAAGCTGAACTGCTCTTTTTTTCACTAAAGGGTTTCACACAGCCACTCTTCATTTCTCCATTCCTGCTGTAAGGTTTACTTGTTTAGATTCCACATTGGTTTCATCTGATATCTAAGGATGATAAAGCAAAGCTATTCCATTCCTTCACTTTTAAGTCTCTAACTCTTTTTCATGTTTATTCTCATTCTGTTATGTTGGTTTAGCACCCGGGCTACTCAGGTGTTGCTTGTACATGTCATCTTGTCCTGGTCAGGGTTGATGTGGTTCTAGAGTCGGCTCAGAAAAATTGGAAGCAAGGTAGGAATACACCCTGGACAGGGCACCAATATTTTGCAGGGTATTCTCTTACACATGGGGCAATTTAGAATAGGCAGTTCACCTACCGGCATGTTTTTTCGGAGGTGAAGGAAAATCTGAGTTCCTGAAGGAAACCCACACGGTCACTGAGAGAATATACCAAGGCCCCTGGAGCTGTGCAGCACACACTCTACTTGCAGCACAACCACGTCAGCCTGCGCAAGAAAACAAGAAGAAGAAAACTCAATCCTTGAGCTTCTGTTACTCAAATTGCTATTTAATCAAGGTATGGTTAAGTACGTTTACTCTACCCAAAGAGGCCACCATTCAGCACCACAACAAATGCATGTCAATAGTTCATGTCAAGATATAGCTTTTTGATCCACTCTTTAACTGCATCTAGAGCTACACATGTTTTAAGTAAGGTTGCAGTTTCTGGAGAAAGTTGTATTCAAAAGTCATTCTGACCTTTTTCATCCATACGTTAGAGTGTTGTTAGCAGAGACTTCATGAAAGAACTACAAATGATCTTTACACAAGAATGTATTGATGCAGACAATCCACATACCAGTGTTTGCATCTAAGTGGCATTATAGTAAGTAAGTACTTGTACTTGTTTAAAAAGTACTTGTTAAAAATCCGTAGACCTTATTTAAATCTACCTAGTAAAACTCAAAACATTCCTGTTGGCTGTTGTCGCACACCTTAATCAATGAAATCTTAAGAGACAGGTAGCTAAATTGTTTGTCAATGTCAATTGCTTCAGTAGCTGCACTCTTATTAATAAAGGTTCCTAAATGGTTCTTGGCTCAGATGTGCCATTCTAGAGGGAAAAAGCTTAAAAAGGGTTTACAGTATGTGGTGGTTCTTTAAACTGACAAATTAAATAAATGAGAATAAGGACATTCTAGACTCACAAAAATCAATCCATCACAGTTAACAAACACAGTTAACACCTACATAACCTTTTATTTATTTGTGGTTCTTCTTCTACATCATCAATCCATAGAACCATTTTGGCACTTTTATATTATGCTCAGCTCTGTGTTTAATGTTTGACCATATTGTTCAGTTTGAATTCTTCTCTGGTAGGTTTGTTATTGAGTTATGTCAATTAAGATGTGGTTTAGATGTGCTGATGAAAAAGAATATCTGATAGGCTGTAGTGTAACACTGTGGATGAAGGATTTACCCTCTCAAGCACAGGAAATCAGATGCTATGAGGAGAGTAGCATGAAGGCTAAATGAAAAAAAAAAGTTTACTGCATGCTCTTATATGGTTTAAGATCAACAAACCATTCTCAAATGAGTTAGCAGACAAGTGTATTAGTCAGAATATTGATCCCAGTGTGCTGAAGAGTCTTTGGTAATATGAGAAGCTTCATGTATAAAGAATGCAGGGGTCATACGCATTGCATCGGGTGAATGGGGATCACAGTTAAGCAAGCTCCTCTAACTTCTACTTCCTTAATTACTATGCAGGTCCGGAGCCAGGCCTTTTATTGCCTTCATAATTAGACACTTTCAGTACAGGCTTCCTTCAAGAACCTCATTGACTCATTGATCAACTGGCATCTCTCTCTCCCTCTTTCTCTCTCTCTGCTGGCATAAAGCATGCAAGTGGGATATCTGTGTGTGTCTCTCTCTCTCTTTCTCTCTTTCTCCCTACCTGTACCTCTCTCTCTCTTTCTTTATTCCTCTCTCCCTCACTCTCTCTCTCGGACATCTGCCATCAGAAGCTGTACTTGGTGGGGAAAATCTGAATCTTTGCCATATATGTATGCAGAGAACTAATTTGGAGAAGACCACAGCACTCTCTCTCTCTGGCTCATTAAGGGCTCTCTCTCAGTTCCTCTCACCACCAACTTGTAAACAGCTTTTAATGTGGCTATTAGAGGAAGAAGACAGGAAGCAGGGAAAACACATAGCTTTTCATTATTCATGAGGAGCTTTAATCCATTGCTTAATCACCATTGTTTGCATGCACCAGGCCAGCAGTGCTCCTCTTCTGGAGACAGGAAGTCCATTAAACATTTATGAGCCCTGTAATTTTAAATTTTCATTCATTTACACACTGCCAAAACGGATGAAGACATTCCAGAACATTAGGTCCAGAGATATGCTGTACTTTATAAAGCCTCCTACTGCCAACACTGTAATTTTAGGGAAGGTTAAAACGTTGCTAACATCAATGTACAATAATACAACAACATTTTATAGTAAGATAGTGTAAAACAAAAGTGCAAAAATTGAAGATACAAGGCTTTGATGACAGCGACAATATACAGATGACACTTGACATGAATCCTAAAATAGACAATGCACTGCAAAGTCATTAAGGGGGCCAGTATTTCCTTAAAAAGCAAGTCACAAGTTGAGTAGATTATTAATCTGACTGTATAAACACTAGGCCCAGTTGAGATCGCTTGTTAGAGACACGTTAAATCCACAGTACTTCAAACCCCCCACACCACACCAGCATTAATTGTGCAGTCTTCTAATCCATACTGTAATCCCTACAACCATAGAGTGGCAAATATGGGGAACAAAGATTAAATTGTTTACTGTTCTTTGTACACACACCAATAGAAAATAGACATATTGAGAAAAACATGTTTTTCAGGGTAAATGTGAGCTGCTAGATATTTTCTCATGGGGTTTCTATCTGATTTGATTTGCTTGTCAGGCTGATTAATTCTACTTTTATCAAATAAATTCTGTTTTTGCTGTCTGATCTCAAGGATTCAGTGTTCTGTAGTGTTGTTGATGCTGAGAGTGAAAATGATCTACAAATGTAACAAATACACTTCAAAATAAAGACGGCTGCTGAATGCTGTAGAACAACAACTTTTGGCCCCCTTTCAGTGGACGGTTCTTTAAAGAATGTGAGGTGCGAGCGTGGAAAAACCTCTATAATGTTAAGGTTCTATATAGAAGAAAGGACTGTAGAAATGTATGTCCGAAACAGGAACCATTTAGGAAAATAAAAGCAAAATAACAGTGTATGGTTTGTAATAAAAAGGAAAGTAAGGCCTTTTAAACCCAATAAAAGTGTAAAGTCTGAGGGCTCTATTATTAGTGCATATACAACTGCACCAATAATAAGGGCTAAAGCGAGCTCACTATGTGTGAGATGTTTTCACCAAAATGACATCATTAAATACAGAGACACTTCAGTGAAATGTTCTACCTGGGAGGCACCACTGGGCAAAACACAGCAAACAAAACCAATTAACAAACATAATTATTTTTGAGGCAACAATGCAAATCTCTTTCTGTTTTTTAAATAACAATCGTCATTAGCTGTCTTGCATAAACAGCAACGACAATGAAAAACATATTAAAGTAATCTCTACTTAATGTGAACTAAAGGGGCATATCACAACAGCCCAGTTCTTACACGACAAAAGGGGAAAAAACACACTGTTACTAACTGAATCATATGTGCCACATATTGGATATAGATTAAATCCACCATGACGTCAACCAATAGTGTTGCAGTATCAGAGCAGAAAACAAGTGGCCATTAATGCAGGGGGATTAAACCCATGACTGGCACATTCAGGATTGGCGCTGGCTGTTATTGATATTAACCAAAACAAGCTTTTATACCGCAAGATTACATGATAGATCATGCTTGCTTTTTTCATTGAGGGGATTAAGCACTGTGTTATAGTAGAAGAATGATGTAAATAAAAACAATTGATGTGAACTGATGTGAAACAACAAAAACATCAACCAAGATGTCATCAAAGGTGCTATACGGTGCTAACAACCTGACATTCTGCTGCCTAATTAAAAAACAAACTGTGGAGATTACATTAACATGGCAAAACTATTTATGTCCACAAAAATGTGACTATCCAGCTCTAGGAAACATTTATTTAATTAGCATGAAGCCACAGTATATGGGGGGCTTTAGAAATCGTCAAGATCTTCACACTCTTGATGTCTTTAGGCCAGTATTTTTAAATTGTGAGTCAGAGTGGGGTTGAGTGGGTTTGTCCACAAGAGCAAAGATAAGTGAAGCATGTTTTAGATCAGAAGCAATTACCATTTCTCTCCAATGGCATTAATCTGGCTTTTTAAGTGGGCATGTGCAGCAAGTACGAAGTCCAACAAATGAGTGATGGTGAACAACCCACTCAGTGCAGTCAATACATGACATGAGCTGCCTGCCACTAGAATCATGTAATCAATACATAATCAATAGTTTAAGAAGAATAATTTTGCCATTTGTGACTAGTTATACATGCTGAGTTTCTTGCCATCTTTTACAAAAATGGTTCTTTAAAGAGTCTATAATCAATGATCTATCAAAGTGGGTCTTCTATGGCATTGCTCCTTTTTGGTTACCTTATTTATGTGTGTATGTACGGAGATGAGCAGATGCATGCCCTCAGCTTGGAGGTCGGGTTTTGTATTAGAGTTAACAGCCTTGGGTTCTTCTCTCTACTCAAGAGGCTCTAACCAACAGGGACACTCCTAAATTCTGGTGAAGCCCCTCTAAAGGAGCAGTTCCATAAGAAGCTTAAGGGATTGCCAGGTTTTAAACACCAGCTTATTGACTGTGTGGTTAGCAATCCTAGATAAAGAGGGGTTTGGTCATGGCATTCCCTTCATACAGTAAAGCAGAATATTCTCATAAGAGTGCATTTCCAAAGAGTATTCAAAGGGTTCTTTAAGTTGTCATGGCTAACTCTTGCCTTTACCTAGGGACCCTTAAAGAACCTTTATTTTTATAAAGAGTTTATTGTATAATAATCCAAATGCTGAATTACGTGTTGCAGTATAAAAAGAAAAAACTGTTCAAAGTTATATTTGCCTTTATGTAAATATGTTTTTTCCCTTAATCCCTGCCAACACTGTGCACTTTGTTACTTTGTTAAGCTTAGCGTGCATGCTTACCGAGAAACTACTTACTTTAAGACCTTGTCCGTTAAATTGACAGATGTTTTATTTTTCTGTTCCTTAAGTGCTTTCGGATATGTTTTTATGTTATCACAACTACTGCAGACTGCAGTTGTGGCAAGTGATTTAGAAATGCGGATTATGGAAGTCTTTCTAAAGAGTGTAAAAGCATGCTTCATCACTCTTAAGTGAAAGTGTGGTAGAGCGAAAGAGAGAGAGAGAGTGAGAGAGAGAAAAAAACATGTTTACACATTAACAGTAAAAAACATATGCGGCACATTAGTGCCGTTCCAGATGTTGCCATCATAATCTGGTGCGGGGCTCTCTGATTGGTTGTAAAGTTGTAATCATGTAAATCTTTGGGTAAACTGTTAATGACAGTGCTTTTATTGAGAGAGGCTGTCAGAGACAGAAGACACCATCAGGAGTCTTAAATAGGTTAAAGTAGAGTGGCTTTCAGACCTTTGCACTCTGACTTTAAACACAGTCATATTAGTTTTGAAGACAGGGGTTAAAAATAAGTCATAGCATGAGCATGAAAGACTGAAGTGATGAGACTGAAAATATTACATGCAGTAAAAAGTGAAAATAATGGTTTAATATTAAACTTTGCTGGATTATCTGAGATATTGAAGTTTGCTAAAATGTCTTTTTCCAAAAAGACAATTCAGAATTTCAGCCACAGCAGCAGCTTCGTTCAGTACCATGGACAGTGACACACTGCACAGAAGAAGCTGCTAAAAATCTGAGAAGAGTTATCTTTTGAAGTTTTGTATCTTTGCAAATTCCCTTTTAATGTGTCAACAATATCCTAATGTTAATTATGATTAATTACCTCACAGTAAGCTTTTCTGATTCTACTGTGGATGCTGGAATGGTTCATCAACTGACCAACTGCATAGTTCATTACACAGAGGTTTGGAAGAAAGTCCCCTGAGGCAGAGCTGTCAAAGGTTTTGCCCTGTTCAAAGCTTGACAGTCAGAGCATTAGTGGTTCTGCTTAATGGGAGGTAGTTCTGTTCAGTATGTGAATAACCAAAGTTCTGCAAACATTTTTAAAATAACATATTCAACATATTACCCAGACTATACTCTAAACAACAAGGGTTCTATGTAGTACTGAAATAGAGTCAGTACTACATACTGATTTTCTGAACTGTACTATTTCTAAAAGGTTATGTGTAGAAATATCTATGGAAGTTTTTTCACCAGTGTGAAGACCCTTTAGAAAGACAAAGAACCAGTTAGGTTAAATACATAGAACCATTTCCTTTACTAAATAACCCTTTTTTCTCACGCACGCTTTTGTTATCAGTGTACTTTCATATCTTTTTCTAGGTATTTTTTTATATATTTGATCATTGAGCAAAAAAAAACTTGTTTAGATTCTTTATTTACCTCCAAAACTATCCTCTCTAGAGTTCAAAAACACACACACTCACACACACACACTCAAACACACACACACACACACACACACACATTTTCTAGTAACTCACTTGTCCTTGATAATTGCCCGATGACTGGCATGTCTGAAGGAGACTAAAAGCCCCAAAAGCCTTCGGCTCATTTGATCTCCACTGGAGATCAGCCACCGAGGGCTGTCTACTTGCAACACACTCCGAGCACATGCCCCCAATCAAACACACGCACCAGAACACGCACAGTCGGGGTCACACTTCAAATTACAATGAAAGACAATGACATGCGTTCGGATTCCTTTATGGACACCTGCCACCAGACGCTGGAGCAGGAAGAGGAGAGATATCTGAACATTTGGATTTCTGACACAAATGTCTCTCTCTCTCTCTCTCTCACACACACTCCATCTTTCTCTATCTCTCTTGATTTCTTTTTCTCTCACTCTTCCGTTCTTCTCGCTGTTTATTGCTTTTCCTTCTTTCTTTAACTTCCATAATGTATGTCTCCCTCTCTCTCTTTCTCCCACATCACTCTTTCCTTCTTTCTCTCACTCTACTCTTTCACATACTCCCTCCACCTCTCTTTCTCTCACTCTATCTCAGTCACATTCTTTCGATTCCTCTCTCTCTCTCTCTCTCTCTCTCTCTCTCTCTCTCTCTCTCTCTCTCTCTCTCTCTCATTGTGGCCGCTTGTTCTGCGGCCCTTGGTGAGTGAGCGCGCTATCACCGCTCGCTTTTCTTTTGGCATTGTTAAAACTAAATGAAACAAGGTAATTAGCTTGTTACAATTAAAGTGACTCGACTGGATAAATTGTAATCACCCGAAATGAAGTTAGGCTTCCCTGCAGGATCGGCCAGCCAGCTGAGCAGCCTCATTTGCATAATTAAAATATACAAATGATAATGGATTTTGTACTCAATATCCAGCGGCTGTAAATCCAGAGAAATATGAATATTACAATAACAACAGGGTTGCCTTGAGGAAAACAGGATGATGTTCCTTGTCCTTTTTCTCTTTCTCCCTCGCTCTATCTACCTCACTCTCTCTCGCTCTCTCTCCCACTCTGTCTACCTTACTCTCTCTCCCTCGCTCATCTCTGTAGGGCTAGAAGATGAGTTTGGATATGTGAACAGAGGTACCGTTTGAAAAAAGGAGGAATAAAATGGATGAAAAACATTCAAAAATGATATTAGTTAATAATGCCTGTGGTGGAACACAAGGGGAGGAGAAGGGGAGAGGGAGAATGAGAGAGAGAGAGAAAGCGAGAGAGAGAGAGAGAGAGAGAGAGAGAGAGAGAGAAAGGTGGACCAATTACATTTGCAAATTGTGAGCTGCTGGTCCTCATAGCTTTTGCTCTACCTCAAGGGAAGCCTTTTGCCTGATTACACGAAAATGGGATTGAATTAAACATCTAAAGGGTTGTCCTAAGACAAACTGAAATGAAATTAGACTCGCTCTTTTAGCTGCGAGCATAAGGAAACTGGCAGAGAGAGGGGAATCCAAAAAAAAAAAGGAAAAGAAAGCGAGAGACGACAGAATTTTGCAATTAGGTGAGGGACAATGTCATGAAATTAGGCCTTAGAGCTTTTCCCCACCTCCTATGCACATTCCCTATTAGAGTTTGCAGGAGTTAGCCTCGTAGCATCTGCCCATCAGCTTCACACGAACATCAGCTTCATACAAAGTGCAAGAATGCCAAACCAAACAAAAAAATGCAGGCCATGCAATAAAGTGTACAGCTGCATTGAGATACACATGCCTGTCTGACACAAAAGCCTGTCTGATGGCTTCTGGAGGGTGTTATCCACAGTGACATCTCTTAAATGAATCCCTAAAATTCCAAGACAGCTCTGGATGTAGAGAGTTTGTACTGTTTGGAAAAGTGCATGTCATAAACAGAGATAAATAGGAAATACTTCTTCTCACAAGCTTTTCACAAAGTGCACTTATTCCCATGCGTGTGTGTGAGAGAGAGACACCTCAGGCCTCTTACACAGCTCACAGCATGATGGTGATCTGCCTGCAGTAGCAGCATAAAGGTACAGAGATAAGGAGACTGCTGGACAAAAGAGGTGTAAAAATGCATGTATTGCACTCATCTCTAGGTTTCAATCCTGGAATGTATTTTTAAACCAAAATTTCAAAATGTATTGTATATGCATACAGCCTCTGCTCTTGAAATTAAATTTGATTTGAGCAGTGTTCAAGAGCAGTCATCAGTGAGGTCAGGTACTCTTATTGGAAGATCTGAATCATAAACACCATTCTAATTCAGCCCAAAGGTACAAGATGGAGCTTCATCACTCCAGAGAACACAGCTCCACTGCTCCACAGCTCAGTGCTGGGGGCCTTTATACTCCACTAGCACATATTTGACACTGAGCATCTATTGACAATGATAATGCTGTGTCAGCAATAAGAAAACTGTAGAATGTGTAATTCACTAAATAGAAAGATGGTCTGGATACTATTGGACGTACAGTGACATCTGGCTTTGACATCCATTCTTAAGGGGTGTCTACAAACTTTTGGACCTGCACCAATCAGTCATAACATTAAAACCATTGGTGGCAGGTGAAATGAATAACATTGATTATCTGGTTACAGTGGCACCTGTCAGGGGGTGAGATCTGCATATTAGTCAGCAAGTGAACAGTCCGTTCTTAAAGTTGATGTGTTGGTAGCAGGCACAATGGACCAGCATGAGAATCTGAGTGAATTTCCAAAGTGGCATGTTTTGTGGGGTGTTATCACCTACAAAAAGTGTTCCAAGGAAGGAAAACTGGTGAATCAGCAATATATATGTGATGCCCCATCACACTGCATTAAGGACTTACCCTATTGTCTCTTCTGGAATTTATGCCCTGACAGGTCACAGCTGTATATGGCCTGACCTGCACAATAAGACATCATTTTGAGTTTAGGATTGAATTTATTTTTTCATATAAAAATTGAAAGTTGTCCTAAAATCTAAACACTGACTGCAAAAATGTGCATGTCATAAGCCCCACCACTTCCCTGCCTGCATTGCTGCAATTAAACACACCAAGATGCCTTAGCTAGTGATTTCCATGAAAGATCTTAATTGAAAGATCCTTAGAAGTATAAATTATACAATATTTATTATTACCTATATAAAAATAATTTTGTCATATAAATATAACAAGTGTTGTATATTGCTTTTAGTGTTTGTATTTCACCACTGTACATGGATATTCTAGTCACGTATGGCTTAAAAAATTGTAATCAAGATAATTGTACTGGACCCACTGACCCCTGGAATAAGAAAATTAGAGCATTGTCTCAGGCCCTTAGCTAATATATATATATATATATATATATATATATATATATATATATATACTGTATATATTATCTCTCACATTTCACATGACCTTTCTATGATCTTTTCAATGAATGTGTGCATGCACAACTACCTACACAACACAGAGAGCTAATTATTAGTTCTCTCCGTTCTCTAGTGTGAACACAGGTGTGCGTGTGCGTAAACATAGGCAGTGTATCTGAAGCACTAGGGTGCACTCTTCCCGCCAAACGAACGACTTCTCTACGGCATGCCGGCGCAATAACACCAAGCAAAGCTGTAAGTAAATAATTTGCAGTAATCAAAGTTAATGGAACCCAATGGGAGAGACTTACTGTATTGCAATAATCTCATTTAGGAGACAGCAGATTTAGTGGATAATTGGACATAAGTAAAATTGAATTCCCCAGCTCAATTACACAGCCGTTCCGCTCTAAATCAGCAAACACAGGTCAAGCTCCACATACAAACATAAAATTGGACAGGAGGCGCACTGAGAAATGCGTTCTCAGTGTGTGTATTTACTAATAGTATCATATAATATCAGCAGATTCTCTGTGATACGCTCTGTGTTGGAATGTATTTATCAGCAGTCACTTCCCAAGATGACAATATTTGCATTTTATTTTCATTATCTGCTTGGATAATGAGGATTTTATATTCCAAAAGAGGTAGTTCTAATGAAATCTTTATTATTTTGCTTCATTAAAGTGAAAAATGTGTTGTTTTTGATATTTACTCAAATGACTGTGGGTGTTTGTATGAGCCATAACAAAATGACTGCTCTCTGAAGTTAAACTAAAAAAAGTCAATCAGATTCAAAAGTGTAATTGTATTTTTGCATTAAATATAACATTAGTACTGCCTGACTTAAACTGAGTAGGTGCCCTTTGTGCCAGAACAACGGATCTGACCACTCGAGGCATGGACTCCACAAGATCTCTGAATGTGTTCTGTGGTATCTAGCACAAAGACATTGGCAACATATCCTGTAGGTTCATAGCAATATCATATCAATGAGCTTTAGGTGTGGATGAATCTGTCGCAGGTTCGCTGGTTGTTCTTTCTTGGACCACGTTTGGTAGGCATTGACCACTGCATACTAGAAAAACCTCACAAGACCTGCCTGATGTTTTGGACGATGTTTTGACCTAGTGGACTAGGTATCACAATATTCGATTTAGATTATTCCAGTGTCCTTTTCAGATACAGTTTTCAGTTGGGGCACATCCCACCATCACAGTAATGCATTCCTACTTCTAATGACCTTATATAGTAGAATCACACACTGGAAAAAGTGGGAAATATCGATATTTACTTCAGTGACCACTGGTGTCTGTGTAAGCCATAATAAAATGACTGCAGTCTAAAGGTTAAACTAAAAAAGTGCACTAAATTGATCAGATTCAAATGTCAACATAATTTCCCCACAAATATATTACATATACACAATTACTGCCAAGAGTATTCTGAAGAATAGAATTGTGTATGTACTCTAGGAAACACATGTACACATTGATGTTGATAAATTCAGTGCATTTTAAAACAGCATAATGAAGTTTATGAAGTAAATATGTACATTTTTCATGTTTGTTCAGTGTTTGATTCTACTAAATAATGTAATAAGAAGTAGGTTTACGTTCCTGGGATTGTGGGATGGTGGGACGTGCCCTGACCAGAACAGATTTGTATCGGGCCGGGAATGAAAAAGGAATCTAAATCAATTTGATGCCTCTGTCTGCTCCTGTTCTGTCCTCTGTCATGCTTCCCTCCAGTCATGCTGCTGAAGCAGGACCGCTGCTGTTCCAGGTCAGCCTGGGTCCACGGCTCCACTCCTGGGATCTAGTGGGCTGCGTTCGCTCTCCAGGCCTTCCAGGGAAGCACTAAACTACAGGGCTCCTGCATCATTAAACTGATATATGAAAATATAATCTACGCAATTGTCCCTTTAACCCTAGTGTAGATTATATAGCAAGACATTTGTAACATCTGAATCTGTTTGGAATGGGCTACAAGGCTAATGTGGCTACAAGGCTAATGTAGCTAACAAATAATGGGAATTTATAGGTTTGTGCAAAGGTTTTTGAACACCTAATACACTTTATTTAAAAGCATTTATCTTGGCTTTACATTTGACTGTGCTTGTTAAAAGACCAACTACAACTATCCTGAAGAAAGTTAAATATATTGTGAGCTAGTTTAAAAAACACAGTTTGGCACTAGATTTGCTCTGGACATGTCCTGTGGTATACAGTAGATTTGTTCAATTCCATCATAAGCACAACTGATTTAACTTAAAGAAGTATTGATTAGTCAAACCAGCTAAATTTACAAGACTGCATGAAGTTATAAAATTTAATATCAATAATATCCTGTATGTCCGTCATATCTCAACACAGAAAACTTGACCAAATAAAACTTGACCTGGAATTATGGATGGTGCATTCGTTTTAAATGAGTTAAGGACAAGGCGTTGTGGTGATGATCGAATCTAACGCTGCTGTCACTGAATGCAATCAAATTCTCACAGCAGTGCCTTACAGTAAGACAGTTACATTTGTCTGTTTTAACAGATGGAAGTGAGTCATACAGTGTCAGAAATCACATAAGCAAGTCTATTAGAGATTATTGAACACCTCACTGTGGTCTGAAAAGCTGTCAACAGTGTAATGATTTAGGGAGGTACTTTGCACGATACTAACTGGTGAGATCAGCATTACTTATTAGCTACATTAGTCGTGTAGCTTCAATGCAAACTATATAAACAAGCCTCCAAAACACCAAAAGTCATTTGATTTACAGAACACATTTTAAATTCATTTGATTCATCAACTATATGTGATTGTTTGTTGAATTCTGCCAATAAATAGCATTTTCACTTTAAAACAGATAGGGGATATACAATGTCTTTCAGTCACTAAAAAATGAATGGGAAATGGGCCGAGGGTCAAGTCCTCCACACTCCCGCCCCCCCTTGCTCTTCCTCGTTCTCTACCCTCTCTTTCCTCAATTGCTGTCAATTTCATGATGAAAATGAGCGTTTCCTTAAACCCCAAACTGTAAGTGTATTCAGGCCATTGACTACATTCAATACCTAAATGTACTTAAATCATCATTTAGAGTAATGTCTCCTGTTCTCTAGAGCTCTTTTTTTTTTTTAAACACCCAAATCCAGACGGTGGAACAGGGCAAAGCTTTGTCCAGCTTTGTTTTTTGTGATGGACATGGGCCTAAAAATGTACTTAATCTTAAGATATTAGGCAAGGTTATTTTTACTTACCATCACTCAGTATTAAAATGAATAGTTACAATTACTTTAAAGATCTTAGCAAATTTGGGCTCAAAGCGAAATCAATGAGAGTGGCTCTTTAATCAGGGCCCCTCAATGAAGAGGCATCTGAGAGGGTTTAAATGTGGCCGCTTTAACGGAAAAACAAAGCCATCAGCAATATGAAGGAGGGATAAGGTTATTAAATATTATTTACAGAAAGGGCAGGGGAGGATTAAGCTTGCATTGTATCTTCTCGCCTCTGCTAAAATGGAACGACAGCATCGTCCAAATGGGCTTCTTCTGCCCTGCCTTGATGCGTTCACCCCTCTGAGTGGGAAATGAGTGTGTGATAAGTGTACGATGAGCTGTCATCATTCTCTCCCTCCCGCCCTCCTTCTCACATGGCAAGTGCTTCATTTAAATAACTTAGAGGTCCAATTAGAGCGAAAATTAAATTGTCATTATTTAAGTGGGTAACAGGAAGAGAAAGTGACAGGAGGCAGAAGTGGCTTATGTCCCTTGGGGCCTCCTGTAGTTACAGCAAGGAATACATGGACAGGCAGTGTGGACAGCTCGAGGTAAAACTCCTCAAAACTGAGAAGCTGGAGAGTATCTTAGACTAGTGAAATATGCCTTACGGAAGGGAACTGCTGCAAAGCTATAAAATGTACAAGACTTCTATAGTGCTCTATAATTCTGATATTGTGCTTGGTTTGTTGTGAAAAAAAATATATTACATGAATGCCAACTCTGTCAGATTAAGATTGAGTTTAAGTGTATACTAAATGTGGAGATGGTAAGTAATTTCACCTAGCCTTGCTTATGTGGTTTCTGTCACACTGTTATCTAAAAAAATGATCAGACACAAATTGTGTCCGCTCAGAGGTTAGAGCTCCGGCTATTGATAACAAGGTTGTGGGTTCGATTCCCGGGCTTGGCAAGCTGCCACTGTTGGGCCCTTGAGCAAGGCCCTTTACCCTCTCTGCTCCCCGGGCGCTGGAGTTGGCTTCAGTAGTTCTAGTAGTTCAGTAGACTAGTTCACTAGTGTGTGTGTGTTCACGACCACAGATGGGTTAAATGCGGAGGACACATTTCGCTGTACAGTGACAAATACGTGCACCTTTACCTTTACAAATTTAAATGAAAGACTTTACTTGAATGACAAAGCAGAATCAGAAACTGTAACGCACGCCAATTCCATCACCTAACTTTTTTAAAGTGTGGAAAGTGTGTGCTTCTGTCATTAACCCTTTAAATCAGAGATGCCAAACCTTTTTTGACTTTGGGTGCTGAAGTGCAATGTTCATGTTGGTCAGAAAAACAGGACTAAATATATACTATAAGAGATATGCTTGTCTTCTCTTTGAAAGAGAGGGCCAGGGACAACATACTTATAGGTGAGCCAAATCAAATGTCCTGACAAGCCACCTTTGGACTGCAGTTGACACTTTGGTCAGGCCTGTTCTAAACTATGTGGCCACACTTCAACTCCTAACTCTTACTAACTTACTAGTTTTAGTTTAATAGTAGTTACTTTAATGTAGCTACATATGCTAACCTACAAATTAAGTTTATTTCACAGTAGATACTGATTAATTCACAGTATCTACTGACTAATATGCTTTATAGTTGTGGTTTAAAGGGTTTAATCATCAGTGCCTTCATAACATTTTCCATCTGTAAAGCTTAGCAATAATTTCTCCCACACATCTAATTTTAATCATTGTTTTTATTGTATAAAAGCAGTGTCAGATGAAGCTCCTTTACACGTGAAAGCCTAAAATAATGGAGTTTGTTACAATGTAGTAAAAACACCAGTTTCACTTGAAATGGTTTATGAATTAAATGTAAAAACAATGTGAACTCTTTCTGAGTGTAGTCATTAAATCCTTAAATGCCAGGTTCATTACTCAATTATAAATCTTATAACTTATATAAGTTAAGTTATAAGTTATATAGTTTTATAGCTACTATTAAATTAACATAATCCTTAAGGTACACATATATATATATATATATATATATATATATATATATATATATATATATATATATATATATATATGTGTACCTTAAGGATTATGTGTATATATATATATATATATGTGTGTGTGTGTGTGTGTGTGTGTATATGTATATAGATATAGATATAGATAGATAGAAAGATAGATACCCATTATAATAATTCATGTTTTTTCTCTGAACGTTTATTTTCATCATCACTCTCTCATCTCATCATCTTGTTTCTTGATCATTTGTTTTTAAGTGATTTAAAAGCAGTCTGATCCTCTGACCCAGTTCAGGCTGAGAGTGGAGAGGTTACAGGCAGGCAGGCCATGCCCCCCCACACCCCCTACCCCCATGCTCCCCTGCGTGTGTCTGTGTGTGTGAGTGGACTGACGCATCCTGGCCATAAAGCTGATGGATGGAGTGAAATCAAAGATTCACAGGTGATCTCTGACCCCCAGCCACAGCAAATGGACCCCAGCATCTGTGCAGTGGCAGTAAACAGGGCCTGGAGCCTGCCCTCTGTGGCCACTCCTGAGTGCTGGGCTTATGGAAACTGGAAACACTTACAGGGTCCTGCCAGAGGCCTCATTATACAACTCAGTCCACCCTCTCTCTGGGGGTGCCTTCATCTTTTTTTATTTTTCATTTTTGAAAAAGGGGGGGGGGGGGGGGGATGTGGTCAGGGGCAGTTCTGATCGATTTGAAACTTTGGTCTCAGTATATTGCCGCTGTCACAACAAGAGCTTTTGTGTCAAAAACAGTAACTTTAGAATCAGCAACCATCACTGTTAATAACTCTTAGAACATTTACAAAAGCAAGAAGTCATTCAATCGCTCATTCATCAGCTTCTTCCCGGGCAGGCTCATGGTGGGTCTATAGTGTACCCAGAATCATTGGGTGCAAGGCAGGACTACCCCCTGGACCTGGAGCCAGTCCATCGCAAAGCATGGTGTCATTTAGTATCAATCATATCTCATTTGTAACTTACTGAAAGTAGAGGAAATTGTGTTCAAAGTTAAGTTTCTAAACCTCTGCTTGGTACCACATTATGTCTGTAAGTAGAAGGTATTTAATTATTTTAATTTCATTATTGTTAGAACAACAGCTCGTATCTCCAGAACACTCCCTTTACAGCAGAAGAAGATTGGAAGATTTAATTGTATGTTATGTTTTTATTGGTTCATATGTCATCGACATGATGTGAAGTGTCACTGGAGACAGCAAAAAACAGCAATGATTGGTTTAAAATACTGTGACGAAATACTCTCATATATTGAGACATTTTTGTATTTTTGACTTGAAAAAACAATCTGAAAAAATCAGAACAGTAAACTGAATTTAAAGGTAATTCATTAATGTTTGTATAAACAACTTGCACATCTCTGCTACAAATAAAAAAATGTAATTAAAAAATGTAATTAAAATGTAAAAAGTTTATAGGCAGTGTAAATTTAAACAGACTAAGAGGACAGTTGTAATAGTCACTAAGAAGTCTGATAAATCACTGCAAAATACATTCAATTCAACTCAGATCTGTGTGGCTGACCCAGATGAAATTATCTTCATAAATATGTTTGCATATGTGTAATGTGCCAAATTTGATTTTGGCCATAAAGTAAATAATTTTTTATAGATGAATCTCTGCATAAAAATACCCAAATAACCAAATAAAATGTCCATGTTACTTTCTGTGCTCCATTCCTCCCTATAGCAGGACAAAAGTAATGACTCCCACCTTCCTGCCTCTACGAACTAACGTGAAGTGACGGGTGGCTGCACTTTTACAAGTTGTTGTACTAAAAGAGGCAACACCATAGAAGAACCACTTTTGGGCCACAAAGAGATCTATAATTGTAAAGGTTCCTCACACACACACACATCTTCACACAAGCAATTCACACTAATCTTTTTGTGAAAACGGTTCTTTATGGAACAGAAGTGGTTCTTGTAGTCATTAAGTTTTGGTAGGTTATAGTGACATTAGTGCTGTTCTGTGTTGGAATTTGCTATTAGAAAATACTACAATGCTGCTCATTCTCTTCTCCTTATATTTCATTCTGATAGTTCTGTAGAGGCTCTGTGATGGCCTCACTCTGAAAACAGACATCTTCTGTGCTCTTTCATGAACACATGTATATGGCCTGGTATCATAACCATTTTGCCTCAGCAAGAGATGGCCTTCAACAACACGTTTCTTCTCGGCGAAGGCTTCTAAATTGAGTTCCAGGCTGAGATATAAACCTTGATCCTGGAGTGAAGAAAAATTCAAACTCCCTCCGTCAGGGCGATTTTTCTCATGGCGACCTGAAAAGCAACATCTCCACAGGAAAAAAAAGAAGTGTCCAGCCAAATTGAAAATCCATTTGTTGAACAAGTAGCTCCACTCCCATACCAAAAAAGGAAGCATGGATCTGGTCAGGAGTAATATGACATGTGTGCTAATAGCATGCTTTCCATAGTGCCATCTGTCTAAAGGAAAGGTCAGGGGAAGATGGCAGGCGCATTGGCAGGTGATGGAGAGAGTGAGGGAGGACTTGGAGAGAGGAGGAAAGAGGGGGTGGGGGGTGTAATCTACAGTGACAGACCGCCGCCAGTGTGACATCATATGAATACCATAATTGAGCGGCAGTAAATTGAGAGGGCCGCTTTCGATGTGTCAATAAACAAGTTCAAGGTGACACGGCGGATCAATACAGCGCGACAAGAACCATCCGACAAATTTACTGCAGTGTAATTGGGTGCAAAATGACTCAACTCAACCTTCATGCTGCAGAAAAAAAAACCAACAACAACGACGGAAAAATCAAAGCGGCCGCCGTCGCCCTCCGGCAACAGTTTGTACATGTCACACACAGCTCGAGGTGGCATTGGCAGACAATAATGGATTTTGTTTTGCTGTTGTTGTCATCTTTGGATGTGTGTGTACGAGTGTGCGTATGGGGGCAGTGACTCTGTATATATGACAGAGAGAGAGAGCGAGAGAGAGTGTATAAGAAGGGTGAAAGAACAGAAAAGGATTTGATGTGGAGGAGAGGGAGAAATACAGAGAGGAAGAGAGAGAGAGAGAGAGAGAGAAAGAGAGAGAGAGAGAGAGAGAGAGAGAGAGAGAGAGAAAGAGAGAGAGAGAGAGAGAGAGAGAGAGAGAGAGAGAGAGAGAGAAAGAGTGAAAGTAAAGGGGGGAGAGAAAAGGAAGAAAGAGAGAGAGTGGGAGACAGACAGAGAGATGAAGTGAGAGAGGGAGAAAAAGAGAAAGAAGGAACAAAGAGGTGAGAGAGAGAGAGAGAGAGAGAGAAAGAGAGGGAGACAGAGAGAGAGAAAGAGAAAGCTGGAGAGGGGGCAGAGAGAAAGAGTGAAAGTATAAGACAGTAAAAAACAGGAAAAGAGACTGGATGTGTGTGTGTGTGTGTGTGTGTGTGTGTGTGTGTGTGTGTGTGTGTGTGTGTTGATTATGCAGAAATGAAAGAATAAAAGTCGCTGGTTGTTGCTCAGAGACGCAGATCTGCAGGTGACACACAGCAACAGTAATTGCTTTCTAAAAACTCAAACACTCCACCGCAGATCCATAACCTTATTGACCAAAATCATCCATCTGCCATGAGGTAATCATAACTCCTCATTCACAGAGCTGCTATCAGCTGAAGCAGGTAGATTGTTGGAACACTAACGAGATGATCCTAATTGATTTTGGGGCACGCAGTCATTAACCTCGAATGTCAGCCCCTCCTCCTCAATCGCTCACATATCGATCTGCTAATGGGAGTCCGATAGAGGTAGACGCTTAAACGCAGGCATAAACACGACTCTCACTCCAGCCATTACTGCTCTTTGTGTTCTTCGAGCATGGAGGAAAACGAGATAATGGGATGCAATTTTTGATGTATAACATTTTAAAGCTTGGCATTTTAAGCATTTATTTTTAAACTTTAAATTTTTTGGTTATATTTATACAATGCATTTTTACAGTTTTCAAACATTAAACATTTTTTAAACATTACATTTTTAAACATTACATTTTTTACAGTTTCAGCATTTGTAATCTTTACATTTTTAGCATTTGTATTTTTAAACTTTACATTTTTTAGCATTTGGGTATTTTTACACAATGCATTTTTTTTGTTTCAGTATTTGTAAAGATATTTTTAGCATTTAAGTATTTTTAAACACTGTATTTATACAGTTTCAGTATTTTAAAACTTTTTCATTTTAGTATTCCTAAACATTGCATTTTTTAGAATTTCAGTGCTTCTGTACATTAAACTTTTTAAATTATTTTAATATTTAGTATTTTTAAACTACATTTTTAAAATTTCATTTTGAGTATTTTAGTATATTTTAGTTTAAGTATTTTTGCAACATATTTTTAGTATTTAAATGTTTGCTCATTTTAGCATTGTTATATATTTATATATATATATGTTTTTTTGAGAATTTTAAGCATTTTAAGCATTTTAGCATTTTGCTAAGTATGAAATATTTGGCATTTTGTTTAATATGAGTACGTATTTCATTCTCTACAGAGACTCTTATTCTACAGACAACAGGTATCACCTTAAACTGTAAGGGTCTGTGTAAGGGGGCTGCACTTCAGTCCCTTTTCCTAACTCCATAACTTATATATATGCATTTGACAGTTACCTAATCATTTCAATTAGGTACTGACTGATATATAAAGTTAATAACTAAATAATTAGCCCAGGGCTGAACCACAGGAAATGCTCTCTTTATATTATTGGATGGACTGACACACAGGCGGGTTGGCTGAGAGGATATGATAAAATGCCAGAAATGTTTACACACCCTATTAAACTACTGCTGGTGAGTTAGAGGAGTTTTATATATTCAATTTAAAAACACAAATGTCACACTGAATACTATATAACCCGGGACTGATCAGTGCATCAGTATTATTGTAATTATACACTCTTATTCTTAACTGTATGGGTTAAATACAACACAAATGTGTCAGTGTGAACATTCGTCCATTCCTCCAGTCTTTTACTCTGGACTCCTTCAGCTTAATAACAACTCCTTCATTTTGTATTACGTCTTCTAAGCAGCCACTGACTGACTCTAGGATGTGGACATCTGTGAATTTTAAGAGATTAAGGTTTAAAGCAGTTATCTGCACTTATATAAGAAGGCTTTCTTCATTGACACGGACAAAAACGTTAACAAGTGTGAAAGGCAGCTGGTGTTTGTATATGGTGTACAAATCTGCAGATCCATTAGATATTTGCACTGCATTCAGTTTCAATAGCAGTGCAGCCTCTTTGTTGTAGTCATTTCTTGAAGTGGACATTCTTATCGCTTAATCTTCTTCCATTTCTCCCTCTACAGAATGAATACACTGTATATGAATTCAGTATTATTGAGTAGGTCCCCCTTGTGCTGCCACAGCTAAGTATTTGTGGACTCCATAAGACCTCTGGAGGCATCCTGTGGTATCTGGCATGTCAACAGCAGCTCCTTTATTTCCTGTAAGTTGTGAGATGAGGCCTTCATGAGCATCAATGAGAGTTAGGAGCCCATGACTCTGTCATCGGTTCACAGGTAGTTCTTTTGTTGAACCTCTTTTGGTAAGCCCTGACCACTGCATACCAGGAAAACCCCACAACACCCACCTGATGTTTTGGAGATGCCCTGACCAATTTCAATTTCTCCTGCTGTTAACACATCACCTTCAAGAACTGACTGTTCACTTGCTGCCTAATGTAGCCACCCCTTGACAAATGCCACTGTAGATGAAAATGATCAATGTATTTCACTTCACCTGGTACCGATGTTATGGCTGATCAGTGTACACACTAAAATACAGCATGTATTCATGTCTAATTTAACAATGATACAGTTTTTTCAGTGTGTTTGACTTTTTTAGCAGTTCTGTTGATCTCTATAACTTCGTCAGAGGTCAGTTTCTGACCCAAGAAACAACAGGCCGTATTCATTTCTTTCTAAAACTGCAGATTCTGACAAGAGAGATATTAGAGATATTAAATTTTACAAGGACACTGGGATCCATTATTATATGAGCATAGCTATGAACAATTCTGCAGTTTAAAAACACATGAATCGGATGTAGACCTTTTGTTAGTCTTGACTTCTCTCAAGGACAAATTTAAGAAAATGCTTAGGAATATATTTGTCAATAGTTTTGCTTCATTTATCATTTTCTGGCCTTCAAAAGGATCTTTTTAAAGGGCTCAATAATAACTGAGTATGTGCACTATGTTCAGTGTAGCTACTGGATAACAGTCTTTGGATATAAATATCTGTGAACTGAAGTTTAGGTGACTTTAATTGATAATCACTTTGAAATCTGTATGAAAACCAGGCTAATTTACAGTGTCAGTATCTGCACTGAAATGAGGTGGTCTGCCTGTTGGTTAAGCCCGGTTAAATAGCTTTATAGATCACATCGGTGAAGCTCAGCCTCGAACACTATACAAACATCCTGCCATAACGTGGGGAGTAGATCTGAACTCTCGCCTTTTTGATGGATTAGTGACATCCGCAGCGTAATGCACATCTGAGCTTAGCCTCGCCATGCGGCCTGTGTGGGTTTAAACTCAAGCTGGGGGAAACGTGTAACTGATATCTTTGTGTCACGGAGCATATCCGGCATGTGGCGTGCTGACAGCCTGCGAGTGATGGTTGCCGCTCGAGAGTGAGTGTGTGTGTGTGTGTGTATGTGTGTGTTAGGGTGTGTTTCATTGTCTCGGTGGCGTTCTCCCCCTCTGATGGCTGGAAAGGCCCGGGGCAGCCCAGAGGTGCAGAGTACAATCAAAAGTCCACTGACACCGCTGAGAATCATCACAGTTTGATGATAACCTGGCTACCTTCAGGAGATCCTGCACTGCAGCAGAAGTAGAGGAGCTTTCCACACACAACTTTTCCAGTGCTGAGAGAGATTCAATCAGGCCTGTCCACATGGGTTAAATACTACAGCTGTTTGATTGATGGGCAGATGCTGGATTTGTTCCTTTTCCTACTACCCAAATGCACTGAGGGTAGTAGTGGTTGTAATACACACTGTCCTAAAATGCACATGACAGCAGTAATGTAAGCAATCACAGAACTATTTATTTACTTACTTACTTACTTACTTACTTATTTACTTATTTCAGACAGGCCTGTCTACATGGCTCTTTGACCGATGGGCAAAACAGTGGGTTCTTTTTTTTTCCAGTTTGGTTCAAAATCCATTATGGGTAGCAGTATACTTATGGACCATTCACTCCCAGGTCTATATAGTTTATATAGGGACACTAAGCTATTTAATACATTGCTTTTGTGAGGGCACAAAAAAACAAACATACATATTTACATGTCTCTGCCTATGTCGTCTACAGTGGTTTAGCTCCACCCATTCACACCGAAGTTATAAGGAGTGTTTCAGCCCATACTGCTTAATTGAATGAGGCACAATTCAGGGAAGCCAGTCAGAACAGAGGTCATTTACATATAAAAACCAAATAAATTCTAATGAGGCATTTATATTACAACCCAGGCCAGATGGCAACAACCCAGAAATTCCATGTTATTTCATGGAGCAGTAATAGAAATTCTTCCACCTTTAGCAGTGACACTAGTGTATTGCCATGTCGGTGGAGCAACTTTTGGCATCGACCACAGAGATTAAATAAACTGGATGTAGATTTGTTTCTGAAAGATTTACATTTACATTTTATGGCATTTAGCTGACACTCTTATCCAGAGCGACTTACAAGGTGACTCGTATTACAGAGGTGGGTCAGTGTAGTGTTAGGAGTCTTGCCCAAGGACTCTTATTGGTGTAGCGCAGCATAGTCACCCAGACCGGGAATCGAACCCCAGTCTCCCACATGGTGTGGTAGCGGTGTTATCTGTTGCGCCACACCAACCACCACAGATGGGTGTCAGGCATACCTAGTCGTCTACAACCGAATTCACACCTAAATTAGAGAAATTAAAGTTTAAAACATATTCAGGATAAAATAGTTGTAAACTATTGCCTTGCACACAGCTAGCCACGTCACACCTATTCCAGTATGTCGCTGTCGCTATAAGGCATGTTGTGTTTTTCCCAACACCAGAATAAATTAATATGGGCCCTTAATACAGACATATAGTAAAGACTTCTGCCATGTCCACATAGATTACCTACTATGCCGCAATGGCTGATGGGCAGATGTCAGTTTACCTCAGTTTTTTGTTTATTTTTGTGGTAGTTACAAAATCCCGATCGCATATTGGGTAATAGTTGGAAGCAGATTTACAGTAGCAACTTCAGTATTCTTAACGATTGACTGTAACTATCATTTACAGATACAAACACCCACACTATATCTATTATATGCCATCAGCAGTGACCTACAGGGATAGCCATTCCCTTTACACTAAACCATTACGATAATGTAACCCAAAGCAATCACTATTTGTACTTATAACAGAGGCCCTCTTACCGCTTCAGAGCACTGTATTAGTTTAATGCAGTCTGTTTCAACTGCTAGCTGAAATTAAAGCCCAGCCTCAGTGCCATTATTTTTACATTTAATACCAAAACTAAATCTTCTGACAGTTATCTCCCCATAGTAACTGGGCCACTTTATTAAGGCATCTTTATTGAGATCCCTTGTATCGTTCCTAACGCAATATTACACCCATGAGTCATAGTTACCATAATAACACACTTAACGATTACCATTAGCTTCCCTTACCACATTTGGTACAGACATAACAAAAGCAAGTAAATAAGCAAATGAAACTTTCTCTTTTTTAGTATTAACTCAGAGTAAATTCTTCAACAGTGTACCACCAGTTCTTGGTCAGATATCAAAGCCCAGGACAGTTTACAATGGCCGTCTCAATCAAGAGAAAGAAAACAAGTATTGACAAGTTTGGTCCACCTAAGAGAACTTAATACAATATTTATAGGGGTTGTTTTGGGGTTAGCAGTGGGGGCTTTGCTGGGTGGGGTGGGGGTGTGTGTGTTTGCTGCTAAAGGCAAAAACTGTAAATGTATAATGGCTTGAAATGTGTGGACCATCTCTCCCCCTTGAGCAACTACCCTATGCTTCCCCCCTGCACCCCAGCAAAACTGCTGGTGTGTGAAATATGAAAGAGACATGTTGTCGTTCAATTTGTCCAATATACCTCACAGGTGGGCTGCAGGTATGCGCCCCCTCAGCAGCTGAAAAATGAGTGGAGGAGAGCAGGGTGACTTTGATGAACCTCGCCACTCGCGGCCCTATCATTCTTTTCCGTCTGGCTTCCCTGGCTGCCGCGTGGACAACGCGCCGCAAATTTGTCTTATTGAAGTGAAGCCGCGCTCCGATTCCTGCCGACAACCGCAGCTAATGAACAGACAGTCCGGACCGCCCGGAGTTCACTCCCTTGCCCCTCGGCTCGCCACAGCTGGGCGTCACCGTGCGACGCGCGTCCTCCAGCTTACAACATCAGAGCGCCTAGCGCTAGACGCATTATTAGGCACTCGATTACATGGAATCTGTAGAGAAGGGTGGCAAAAACAAAACAACAGGACACACTAATAAATACAACACTAACAAACACTCACACAATTAGGGCGGTCACAATTCATTGATTAAAATTGATTACTCCAAAAAAAAGATCTGCAGTGATATCTAAATTCCTAAATTCTCATACCTATTCCTCATCATATAATCATCTAAAATCAATAAATAATACACCACCTAGACTGAGGGGCAGATGTCTGTTTACCTTTGTTTTTTCCTTTGTGGTACTTACACACTCTCAGTTGCACTGTGGGTAATGGTGGCTACATAACCTGGAAACAGATTTATTGTAGCAACTTAAAGTAAATCATTAAAGTAATCATAAAGAATGGCTGTAAATACGGATTAAAATTGATTGTTAAAAATATGTGCAGTAATTGCTTGCAGTTGGCATGATGACAATGCATACTATAAATTCCACTACTGCTTTCTTAAGGTCAGAACCTGATGGACATTTTTCCATTTACACACATATTTTGCTACATTATGTTTTATATGTTTCAATAATTTCTTAATTAGATTTCCTAGGTTCTCCGTTCCTGATAAAGTCTGACCATTAGCTTGTTATTGTCCAGTTGGCTTTTTTATACCGGACTGGATTTTATGCCGAACTCTGTTTACTCAATGAACTGTCCATTGTGTTGATGTAACCCATTTTATTCATGTGCAACCATTTGACACATTTTAATCATGTACATTTAAAGAGTCATTTCTTTTCAGTGCACAACAGTAACCCTGGCTGTGCTTACAGAATGACCTTGACAAAAAAGTCTGTACAATATTTGCTATCTTTCACTTAACATACAGAGACAGAGACAGAGACATATCCTTCACATAGCAAATGACTGTGCATGTGCGTGCAAGTACAGGGAAAAGAGATAAAGATCTACAAGTGACAAAGTATTTCTCTTTTAGTCACTGAAACAGCAAGAGTCTGTGTGTGGGTCCTTATTTTAGTTCATCATTCTCTTCACTTTTAAATGTACAAATTAGAATTATAGTAGATTTGGAATAATTTACATTAGTCAGAAATATATAGATTACATTCATAATTCATATTCATAAGTTACTTAGTCTTAAGATTGTTTCACTATACTATTTAAATGTAATTACACTATTATGTTATAAAGTATATATTTACAATATGTATTTACATATATTACATATTACATTAATATTACATGCTAAGGATTAGTATTTAGAAATTACATGGTAAACTGTATTATTATTAGTATTAAGTATTTATTCTTCATGTAAAACATGACAGTACACTTACTCAATCATACTCACAATAATATATATATATATATATATATATATATATATATATATATATATAACAGAGAGAGAGAGAGAGAGAGAGAGAAGCTGCACTTTCTGCTTATTTCAGTGAGTCTTCATGATAAAAAAGCTATAAAATATTGACTTTAGATTGTGAATTTTAGAATTTCATAATAATTTATATTAATTAAGTATTTTAAGTTATTCTTTGATGTAGAATAGAAAGTGAAATTAGGGTGAAAATGCTCAGATGCTGTTTTACAACCCTGTTATTTTACCTCAACAAAAAAACCTCTAGGTTTCTAGAAAACAAAAGCAGTGGTTTAGGCTCTGGTTTGCTTGCAACAGCTCACAGAAGTCACACATCATAGCATTTTGTAATGCCAGATTTTCTTTTGAATGAAGAGACAAAATTCTTCCATCAAAACGTAATGCCTTTTACCTGCCTCTAAAACGTCTTCTGATTTTGGTTACATCACTGCGTACCAGCTGGCAGGGACAAATAGCATTAACCAATAATATCATGTTTTCCCTCTCCCTACAACCCTCACCTATCATAGAGAGAAAACGTTCAGCAAACTCACACAGTGACACGCTGATCATAAACCTGTTAGAGCTCAGGTCAGGGTCTAGCGCTACAGTCTTGTGCTGGTTGGACAGGATTAGACCGGCCTTTTCAAACCTGCCTTTGTAAGCTCTGGCGAGCAGGCCATGGGGCCGTGAGGATGTGATTAAGTTGGAACGATCTCCAGCAGGGACAAGCTTAAGCTCAATAAGAGTCTTCCTAATCCGCCTAAGCAGCGATTGACCCCGAGAAGCCTGCCGCTCTTTTTGCCAGCTGAGGCGGTGAAAGGCTTCTCCTCGCTCCAGAAGTAATCACTCATTACGGTTTGTGTCAAACGAGTGCTTTGTCAGCATGGGATTCTGTAAGGAACAAGTCACAAGATTGGGTTTATTGTAAAGCAAGGTCACCACAAGCAGAAGCGTTTAACCCCAGCCAAGGAAAATAGGATGGAAGGCTATCTCGTAGAGAGGATTAGCTACGGAGCTCGCACACTACTGCTCATGACCGAACACAGAAGGGAAACATTCTCCTTAAGCCTTAGAAGTTGAAAGATATCGCTTTTGTTTTGCCTTGGTTTTCATATACAATTACATAATTAGTCACTTAATTATGATTTATTAAATGAGTTACATTTATATAGTTACATTCTGTTTTGTTAAGTTTAGTTCTACTGTTTTTCTGTCTGTCTGTCTGTCCAAAAACATGGAAATATTATTTAAAAAAAACAATTAGCAAAAAAACAGACTGTACACATAAAACTTCTAAACTATTTGAAACTAATTTAAAATGTAAAATAACTACTTTAGTTTATTGACCTATAATATTACTATGGAGTACTATGGTCACCTTATTGACTTGTGCTTAGTAATGTCTAAAGCCTAAAGGTATCTTTGAACTATTAGTCTATTCAAACTAGCTGGGGTTTTTCTTGGGTAAATAGCAAAGCACTTTTGTAAGTCGCTCTGGATAAGAGCGTCTGCTAAATGCCTTACATGTAAATGTAAATATTGGTAATTTTTCATTATCTGAACAAACAATGGGAAAAATATAGTTTTTTACTTAACATTAAAACCACTGACAGTCCAAGTGAATAACATTGATTTTCTGGTCACAGTGGCACCTGTCAAGGCGTATGATATGCAGATTAAGCGGCATGTGAACAGTCATTTTTTGAAGATGATGTGTTGGAAGCAGAAACAATGGGCAAGTGTAAGAATCTGAGACACTTTGACAAGGACCAAATTGTGATAGACAGACATCTGGGTCTGAACATCTCCAAAACATAAGGCAGGGTGGGGTCAGTACTTACCAAAAGTGGCCCAAAGAAGGGTAACCAGTGGGCAGCCAAGACTCATTGATGTGATCCATGAAGGCCCCACCTCAGGACAGAGGGCTTGTAGAGTCCATGCCTCAACTTGATAGGGCTGTTTTGGTGGCACAGGGGCGGGGTTGGGGGACTAGCGATTGTGGTGATGTAGCTACTAGTAATTACATGGAATTTTATAATTATGTATTTGAACTGTAAAATTTGACCCTTTTTCAACTAATGAACACACACATCCACTGACCTCAGCCTGGCCTGCCGTGAGTCATCAGACAGACAACAACCAGAAATGAACCGAGCGCGTTACTTAATTAGCCCGGCAATTTCCCACAGATCATATAGCATGTGCACAGCAGGTGACCTGGAAGCGTTCAGAGTGCACGGCTAGACAGTTTAACTTCACACACACAAGAGGCAGCTTGGCAGACGCAGACTGAACCACCACTGAACACTGACCTGAGACCTGTAATAAGTGTCTGCAAAAATGAATCATAATTAATGAAAAGGACGCGTCTGGATTCCATCAGCAGCAGTAGCCGTTTTTCACCACTGTATGAAGAGATACTTCTTCATACTTTCAAAGGAGGCACTGATTAATTCAGACGGCTTTAAAAGCCCCCTGCTCTTCTGTAAAAATGTTTGTAGAGGTGAAAAGAAAGAAACGTGCTGATATTCAACAGTGAAACTCTCCCCATTAATTCACATGGAAATTATGCACAGTATATTCCCGAATCAAGAATATTAAGTGCATTACTTTTTCAGTGCAAAAAAATATATATTTTCAGGGCACAAATTATATAAATATAACACACAAGCATCTTGCACAGCTTTCATAGCCCCCTAATCTTCCACCCTAAGAAGTTGCATTTTAAAAATATGGTTATTTTGAGCAATTTGAGCAGATTTTAAGCTCTCAGTTAGTGCTACATTTCAGGAGATGTTATATTATGTAGTAATATAAAGGTATAAAGAGTTAAAAACTAAAAAGCTTTAGAGTTTTTCTGCGATTTTTAAGAGTTATTGCTAATAGCTATGCACACTACATGTCCAGTTGTGTCCAGACCACCTCCTAATTAGTGAATTTAGCTACTAAAAAAATAACCCCAGTATGGAACTGTGGAACAGTGGATCTGTGTTCTCTGGAGTGATGAAACTCCTTCCAATACCTTTGGGATGAGTTGGAGTGGTGTTTGTAATCCAGAACTAAGCACACAACAGCAGTACCTGACCTCACTCATGCTCTTGTGGTGGAACGGCATTAAATTCTCACAAAAGTGTTTCAACATCTACTGTAAACATCCTCAGAAGCTCCCTATTAATAACCTCGATTTCAGAAGAAGCACTGGATGAGCAGGTGTCTAAAATTAGCACTGCAGTGTAAGTGATGGAGTTCCTCATTTACTGCCAACAGTAGTCAGAACAGTGTGTCTACTTATTTTACACTACAGACACGTAGACAGGCCTTGGGAAATGGCAAATGCCAGGCCAGCTCCTGGCCAAAGCTTTAGCCCCTTTTTATCTCTCACTGACTGACCGAAACACGTGGTCTGGAGGAGAGAACCCACCCTTTGTAATTATTGCCCTCTGTATGACTAAAACTGTGGAAGCCTTTCCATTAATCCCAGGACCATCTCTAAAACAGCCCAGTGCATTACGCAAATGAAATAAGGGCGAGAGAGAGAAAGAGAGCGAGAGAGAGAGAGAAAGAGAGAGAGAGAGACAGTAGGAACAAAAACACACACACACAAAAACACACACACACACAAGGAGGGGGCAGGAGTACTGGATATTATTTAAGTGTTCTTGTAAGCCATCTAAGATATTAATGTTGCAAAGCTACTTATGAATATTTAAGAACATAAAAGGGAGCTAGACTGGTGTGGCCTGACTGACCACAACTCAGTGGGGAGCGCATCCCCCGGACGTTAGTGATGGATCTTAAACACAATAAAAACAATCGGAGTGTTTATGGCATTAAATGAGAGAATGGAAAAAAAAGCCAGGCTCACTGGCCTCCTAAAAGCTCCTGGCTCTAAGCGAGGCCTCGCAGTGTAAATAAACCTGACTACTCACTGACCACAACACGTCCAGCTGAGTTATCGACTCCTGCAATTAAAAGCCATGACGAAGAGCGCATTTCAGGAAAATGAGTCGCTGACTATATAAATGTGAGGAAATTAATGGACTGTTGATTTGGCTGAAAATACAAAACATTTTTACTGTCAAAAATCAGAACCCAATAATAGTTATATTTCTCCATAATGCTGATCCAAGCAGATGTGTTTAAAATGTCTACATTTTATTAGTGTCTGTGTCCTCATTAGCAGATTTATAAATATATAAATATAAAGATATCTCCAAATTATCATAATCTTGACTCCTAATATAGACCCAGTTTACACATATCTGGACTGTACCCTGATAAGATTTTAGCCAAATGCATTTACACTTGGTAGTCAGACTGAAATCCTGAAATTTCTGTGTGTGACGGAATATTCAAATCTGATTATTACTGGTGTTTCGATTGTACTGTAAGGAGTTTCGGTTGTTGAATCTGTCTTGGAGACGGAGACGGATGTGTTTACACTGCAATAACGTGTCTCCAATGGGTCTCAGACCACCTCCTGAAGTGATTTGAGTGATCAGATCTGTATCTGGTTTAAATGAGTCTTGGGTACTTTTACACTTGTGGTTCATCTTTATCCAGAAATTATCCTGATACTCTTAGATGTGTTCATATACATCATTTCTAATACAGTACAGTCTCGAACATATTCTCACTGGCTCATGTCCCATTGTCAAATAAGCCAAACACTGTCAAACTCAGGCCAGCTTAAAAAGATGCAGTTACTGATTACAGAGCATTTGAGATGTTGTTTTGAGAACCTTTCACAAGTGAATAAGTTGCAGCTGAAAGTGATGAAATATTGTCAGAGATATTTACTGTACTGTTTAATCCCATCTGCAGGTTAGGACTCCCCCTGTCACATGGGAGAGGCCTTCCTATTCTCAGACTCCTGAACCACAGGGGTTGTAGCATTGATGTGATTTTAACTTATAATCTGACTTATGATATGATCTTTTAAAAAGCAGCCAGTTAGACAGTGCTGTCACTCTAGAGCTAAAAAAAACATGTACATATCTGTGTCCAAGAAAGAACAGAAAGGTTCATTTACTCAGCAGTCAGAGTAATTTCAGGGCTCTAGAGTGGTGTGAGAGAACGTCATAAGTTCAAATCCCAGCAAGGCCTCAGTACACCATTGTAAAAAGCCTCCCAGCCTGGGGATGTCAGGGCCTGGTCCTAACTGAGACTAAAAGTGCAATCATGATGCAGTTTGTTGTTAGAAATGGAGAACAGTGGCTGCAGCTCTAAGCCAGGGTTCTTTATTAGAAGAGTCACATATCTAAAACACAACTAATATGGTTTACAAGTTTCTAGCGTTAATGTTTAATCTAGTTGCAAAACTGTTCATGTGCACCAGTGTTAGCTTGGCGCTAAAATCTTGGAGCTACTATCTTTACTGACTGTAAAATAACAACCTATCCATCACGTTAGACAATCAGCCTCAGTTGATAACATGCTGTACCTTCAATCTGCCAGCCAGTTAAATGGACCCTCTTCTCCCATGCAGGCCAAAAGCCTTCCCGTTTGACCACTCTGGCTCCCAGTAGCCAAATACACTCTGTTCTTTCAAACACTGCACTAAAACTCCATCCAACCTCTCCAGGCTAACAGTTGCCTGCATGGTTTGCCTTCCAAGAGCACAGAGAGAATAAAAAGATGCACCTAAAAGGCTCTTCACAGTCATCTGAGGAGGAGCTGCTCAGGTTACCTCCCAAACATGTAACTTGGCTTCCGCTATAATGTGATTCAGAACATCAGTGGGAAGATTAATGGTATGCTTAAGACCCTGATATGTAAGGTAATATTTCAGCTGGGCAGGGCCATATCAGACAGGCCTGTACTTTCAAACTGGCCTTTGAACCACAGCTACTGAATTTAAGTTCAGATTTCAACATAACCCTGCCTTTACATTTACAGGTAGAAAGCTAAATAGATTAAATCTGGAGGTGGCACTGAGCCAATACACGGCACTGAGATCAGGCTGATATCAGTCTGAACTATCGCAGATTTGCTCGCAGTACAACATAATGAAAAGCAATGTAAAGTAGGTCACATGACAACAGCAGTAATCACATTACTGTAATGGTAATAAAAGAACATGAGAGTATACAGAAGTACAATTCCTTTATTATGGTGGCGCATCGCAAAGCCGCTAGATTGTTATCAGATTTAAATTTTTCTTCAAGTTATCAACACCATTTCAACTCCAGATTGTTGGGTCTGATTGTGCGATTTACGCTTGTGTAGTTTTTTTATCTGACACACGGTTTCTGCATAGCAATGGAATTTCTCTCGTGGGAATGAATGGGGTGCAAATGTTTCGGCCTCCTTCACAATGTCCTGTCACCATGATACAAATATACTAGTAACACCCAACCAACATCATAGGTTCCACCTCAACCACTTGGCAACATCCCAGCAACCACATGTGACACCATAATAAACACATGGGCCACCTTGTTAAGCACCAAGAAACACCGCAGCAACACCATAGCACCAGCTTAGCATGAACAAAAACTTGAAATGTAGTAAACACCCGGAGTACCTTAACAACCACCTGCAATATCAAGGCAACCACCTGGAACTCCTTATCAACCACCTGAAGTACCATAGCAGAGATTTAGCAGCACCACTTAACCTGCACAATGGTTCTGTGCCTTCTTCAGGAAATTTTGACTCACATCAAAGCTGGAAAATATAGAAAACACCAGTACTGGCATTGACACACACTGAGTCCCGACGTACTGTGTCCTGGATTAGGAAAAGAAAGAGTGGTATCCTTCATTAAAGTCACAAAGACCAAAGAAGAACCAGGCCCATCTTCTGCTGGAATGAGAATAAAGTTTTCAATTCTGTTTCATGGCTGTGAGGCTGATAGTGTAGATAACCCTGACTACATCCTGGGTATAATCTGTCACTTAATTTACCTGCTAGTCTGCATGTCTTAATTGAGGACCCTGCAGGATTAATCAAACAAGGCACTTGTCCAAGGACCTGAGCTTATAGATAACTTTAATAATGGACATTTAACAATTACTCTCCAAAATGACATGTTAATCTGAGTACATTTAGACTTTTGGAGTCTAAATGTTGGATTTAGCAGATAGGAGGAGTAATTAACCCCTTGGACAACAGCAAGCAGCATCATGATGACCCAACTAATGGCCTGATGAATTTTTAAGCACAGTCGAGGGGGATAATGCAACCCTAATCCATTAGAGCTGTTTGCTAGTGCGTATGTGTTTGTATGTGTATGTGTGTGTGTATGTGTGTTTTGGTAGTGAATAGGAAGCACATACAAGAGGTAGTGAAGAACACCAGAGCTACAGGCACCCACTCACATGAAGTAAAGCCCTTGTGCTCAAGTGGCACAACTTCTGACCGCAGCCGTGTTCGACAAACCAACAAAGAATCATTTAAAACCAAAGACCAGAAAACTTTAAAAGGAAAGAGGGAAAATGTCAACTAAACATAAATATAAAAGACTAATAACTATCAATGTAGCTATTTTACCTTAAAATAGCAACTTCAGAATCATGTTACTGCTCCACTGACTGTAATAGGACAGAATGGCATCTCTGTCATTGCCACTCCAGACTGGAATGCAGCTACAGCGCTATGGAAGAGCAAGAGACCTCTCGCCAACTGTGTAATGCTGCGTAACTTAAGTCATATCTGTGTAAAATCCTGTAATATTACTATTAATCTAAAAATTTTTTTAACATTTTACACAGTGTTCCCAGGAACTTTAAAGCGGCAGTATGGAATAGCAGGAAGGACACGCTCTACACATGCATTTCATGACAAGCTAAAAGAGATACAGAACTGTCACTAAAAGTGAAAGTAACATGTGGACTGAGGCAATAGAGTCAAAATACAGAATGTAACACTAATATGAAATCAAATAAAAAAAAAATATCAGTAATTAGTAAAAAGACAAGAAATCATCAACATAAGAAGACATGAAATACCTAAGACCCCCGGTGAGCAAGCCAAAGGCGACAGTGGCAAGGAAAAACTCTCTCAGAACTGGAGGAAGAAACCTTGGGAGAAACCAAGACTCACAGGGGGGTATCAATCCTCCTCAGAACTACTTATAAATTATTGATAGAAGTCACCAAAACCACCTAAACTGTTGTACTGCTCAGGAGTGCAACATAATCTTAATCATAATTTAATAATCATGGTAATAATATGACTACGCAGCTTTACGCAGTTTCTGTGAGCATTGTTCTGCTTGCTTCACCAAAATGACCTGGAGTGGCAACAATAGTGGCACTACTCTTCATGTAAAAATGCTACACACTGCTGATTTAAGCCTAAGCCTAGAAATGTCTAACAATGAGAATGCTCCTCAGCTCTACTCCTACTGGCCTGAGGCTGTAAGCAAGTTTTCTGGCTAATTCTTGCCTTGTGAAACACCTCCAGCTCTGCTAGAAATACAAACTTGTTCATCCACACACACACACACAAACACACACAAATTACAGTGTAGCATGATACTTATTCTCTTAATTGACTCACAAATCCAAATACGTACACACACACATAATAGTTTTTAGGTTTTACACATTTATCCTTGTAATCCTGCAGTACGGCAGGCGCCAGAACACAGGACTAGTGTGAGAGTAAACTCCTGGCGGAGGCGCAGGGAGAGTAATGTGCAGCTATAGAAAGAAGCTACACCTGCTGACATCGATGCATTATCCAGCCTAAATGCATTACAACTATGGGCGAGAAATATGACTGTCCACAGCTATCTGCACAAGTCACACTCCTGGCTATAGGTTTATCTTCACTCTATGTGTCTGTGTGTCTGTGTGTGTGTGTGATGTGAGTGTGTGATGTGTGTGTATCGTTGATGGCCCCAGCTAGTGTTACACATCCGAAACACACTCGGAACAGGACTCAGTAAATGATGGCTGTGGGCAAACGGGGCAACTGTAAACTCTGTCTCTGGAGATGACCTAAAGCAGCGGGTGATAGATATGTGTTTTGGCTCGCCTGTGGGAGAAGGAGCATGCTTATTTACACAGAGCACCCCTGGGTGAGGAGCACTACCCACACACACACACACGCATACACACACAGACACACGCACACTTCCTTCAAATACACAAAGGCTGTAAAATAAAGGCCAAAATATAAACCCACAGACAAGCCGTATCTCACAAATAACAGCTGTACACATACAGAACACCCCATGAAAACATTTTTACCATACGGACACAACAATACAGACATGGAGGTAATATAACTAAACAAATACAACTGAACTTATTCATATATAACATTTAAAAATCATGTGTACAGTGTAATTACTAGAAATGCAATTTCCCCAAATGTATTACTATTTTAAATGTGTAAAAGTAGAATCAGGAGCAGAACATCAGCAGATGAGTCTGGGAAGAGCTTTAAAATAAATTCAGAACGATTAGAAATCAGGTGTTCCACTGTTCTTCAAATCATTTGTAAGTAAAACAACTGCCAACATGGTCATGTTTCACCCCAAGATGCATAAAGAAACCTTCAACAATCCTAAAATATCATCATAGGACTCACAGTCTTGTGTCTTGCCCAAGGAATCTTATTGCTGTAGCGTAGCACAGTCACTCAGACTTCTACATGGTGTGGAAGTTCACTGGCAGGTAGTAGTGTAATCTGTTGTGCCACAAAAAACAGGTGTTTGGTACAATGTGCTTTAGACAGATGAACCTTGAGGGGTATTTTTTTGTCTGTCTGATTGTCAGTTTTTTTAGTTTTTAAATTATAATACCTCTCTCAATATTATTAAAATGAAGATAAAATGCCCATATGGTTAAACAGAGAAGAAAGAAAATGTTTTTTGGTAGGGTGTCCTAATTTTTC